>NW_004949142.1:2934039-2951424 GCF_000317375.1 Microtus ochrogaster
TAAATTTATTTATATGTGATATTGTGTGTGTGTGTTTGGGGGCTGGAGAGATAGCTCAGTGGTTAAGACCACTCAGAATCATAACAAATCCCAGAAATACCCTCACCAGGATTTCGGGGAAAGCTAACATAGATGCAGCCAACCTGAGAAATAGGTGTCACCACAAGCTGGTCGATTCCTGTTTTAGAATTGTAAACTTTCTGCTTCACAAACCCAGGGTCAACTACATAGTAGATGCCATCAATGGTCAGCGACGTCTCTGCGATGTTGGTGGCAATCACGACCTACAAATGAGAAAGACGGAGGCAGAGTGAGTTGAGGCTGAAACAGGCCCCACAGATTCCCAGGGACCTGCTGCCACCTCTGTCTGCTATCACCTGATATGTAACCCCGGCTCAGGCCTCCAGTGTCAGAGGGGAAGGGGCCTTCATGTGAACAGTTCCTTTGGAAGTGGGTGGTGCCTCAGAGGTTTGTAAAGCAGCAAAGAGCCAAGGCTTCTCAGAGCCAATCTCACTTGGTATAAATAGCTGTGTAGCTATCTCATTGTCTAGAGCGATGATTACTATAACTTTAATATTCCAGCTCCCTGGGAAAGCACAGACTTCCTGGCCTCACATGCGCCACAGCAAAATGAGCTTCTCTCTTCTCCCACAGAGACATCTGGACTATGAGTGGGCTGTTCTATGTGGAACAGAGGAGGACTGCATCTTTTCTTCTCATCATAAAATGAACATGAGGAGACAGAGGAATTTCATGGGGTGTGTGTACAGCAGTATCTGTGATCTAGAAGATTACAACTCTCAGCTTGGCTCTGCCACTGGTTTTCCACCCAGACGTTCAGCTCATAAAACACAATTGCTTAGAAAAATCGTTGCTAGGAGGCACCAAAATGTCTCACAATCATACCAGGATCTTACTGACCCTGGAAGACATTTACCTGCCACACAGCCACAAAGGCCCTGCTTAGAAACCATCCAGCCTTGGGGCTGGAGAGATGGCTCAGTGGTTAAGAGCACTGGCTGCCCTCCCAGAGGACCTGGGTTCAATTCCCAACACTCACATGATGGCTCACATCTGTCTGTAACTCAAGTTCCAGGGCTTCTGACACCCTCACACAGTATACATGAAGTCAAAACACCAATGAACATTTAAAAAAAAAAAAAGAGTAAATAAATGGTTTTTTAAAAAAGAAACAATCCAACCAACAGAAACAACAGAGGAAGAAATCATCATCCACCCCTCCGAAACCTGCTCCCATGTCAGAACCACATTCCACCCAGCTATGCAAGTCACTCTTTACCCCTCCACCTCCTGACACCATGTGTGCCCGCCCATCTACTTCCACTCAGAGAAACACACATCCCAATAAACTGATAAACAAATGTTTACAGCAGAAGCACTCATGGTATACTACAAATTAGAAATTATCAACTAATGAACAATATACAAATAAAACTGATGCTGGCTCTAGCAGGATGGCTCAGAGGGTAGACACTTGCCGCCAAGTCTGATGACCTGAATGATGGTAGAAGGATAGAACTGACTCCTGCAAACTGCCCTCTGACCTGAACACGTGTCATGATGTGCACATGCCACCATGTCTAGTTGTGAAATCAATTATTTTAATTTAAAAATCATAAATTAAGAAGGGGGATAGCTTAGTGGGTAAAGTACTTGTCGCAAAAGTCTGAACACCAGAGTTTAATACCCAGAATCCATATAAAAAGGCTAGGTTCTAATCTACATGGGAAGTAGAAAAAGACAAGATCTCCTGAGTAAAGTGGGAGCGTGGGGATCATGGGAGAGGGCATAGGAAGTGAGGGAGGAAGAGAGGGAAGTGGAGAAAATATACAGGTCAATAAAACAATATAAAAAAAGATTAAAAAGAAAAAGACTAGGCATGGTGGCATGTGCATGTAATTCCATCACCAGGGAGACTGCACACCCCACATGATTTCAGGGTACGTGGAACAACCTCACTTTCACCCCACATTACCTTTCTGCTGCCAGGAGGAGCTGGATCAAAGATTCGGGTCTGCATCTCACTGGGAAGGGCAGAGTACACTGGGAGGATGATTAACTCTGGAACGTCAGGTCCCAGGGATTTCATTCTTTCATACAGGATCTCACAAGCAGTATCGATTTCTTCCTGACCAGTCAAGAAAACCAAGATATCACCTATGAAGAGAATGAAGCATCATTTACTCTGTCTCTGGGGGGTAGGGGAGTGTTTTGCTGTTTCTTTTTGTTTCTCTTGTGCATGTCTGCCATGGAGCCACATCCCCAACCCTCTTTTCACTTAAGTCTGAGACAAGGTCTCACTCAGCTGTCAAGGCATGCCTTGAACTTGAGACGTCCTAGCTAGTTAGCTGGGATTACAAGCCTGTAAGAAACAGAGGTGAGTCAAGCTGTCCAGGCTGGCCCTCGACTTCTAGCTCAAGCAATCCTCCTGCTTTAGCTTTAGCCTCTTGGTAGCTGGAACCACAGGTACAAAGCACCACATTCTGCTTGAGTGAAAGGCTACAGCATCACTAACAGCATTGCTACATATATACAGAAATACACATTCACACTATGGATGCCAAATAAACCAAGAGGGTTATAAGGAGAAACTCTGTCTCATTTTAACCTAATGTCACTTCTTTAACATTTCCACTACCATTCCAAATACACATGCCTGAGACTTACAAAGAGAACAATATTTAAACTAGTCAAAAATACACTCACAGCAGGATTTTTGGCCAAGACAAAAGCCTTTCCACTCCCCTCACCTGGTGGCTCTGTTAAATGGATCTGCATGACAGTAATCAGGCTGGCATCCAAATAGTCTGTCTCGGGCTCCTTTGTGTACAGTATTTCCACGGGATAGGTTCGACCAGGGATGGTGAAAATGGGCGCTTCATAGAAGTATTGAGAAAACTTCACCGCATCCAAGGTGGCTGAGGTGACAATCAGCTTCATGTCTTGTCGTTTCTGAACTGTCTAAAGGAAAATGTAAGGTGTTTACTAAAAAGACTATGTGAACCGTCACAGGGCACTCAAATCCCAGTCCCAGAAACCAGGGTTTACCTGCCTACCTTTTTCAACAACCCAAAGAGGACATCTGTGTGAATGGTCCTCTCGTGGGCCTCGTCCAGCATGATGATGGCATACTGAGTGAGGTCGGGGTCAATCAGGCACTCTCTCAGCAGCATGCCGTCTGTCATGTACTTGATGACCGTTTCTGGGCTGGTGCAATCCTCAAATCGAATAGTGTAGCCCACCTACGCAGGACAGAAGGAAGAAACCTAAGCCATGGGGTCCCTCTGTGAAATCATTAGACAGGTCTCATACTCCTAGGAGAGAGGAACTAGCCAAGACCTCGGTGGTTTCCTCTAGTAAAGTCTGCCCTGCCCTGGACTTGACCCTGAATATCTTGATGAAGATGAAAAGCTCTCTCCTTTGGGAGAAACCTAAAAAGGTAAAAACATTCTCATTTTATAGATAAGGTATCTGGGCCTTTCTATTTTTCTTTTGGAATTCACACAGCAGCTTCTCCAATCACTCACCTCTTGACCAAGACAACAACCAAACTCCTCCGATACTCTTTTGGCCACGGACATGGCTGCCACTCTTCTGGGCTGGGTACACCCAATCTTGCCCCTTGAAGTGTAGCCTGCCTCCGCCAGGTACTGGGTGATCTGCGTCGTCTTCCCAGATCCTGTCTCTCCAATTACAATGAGGATCTGATTGTCATGCACAGCCTGAAACAATATAAACAAACTTGTTAAAATCCGCCACAGGGCTGGAGAGATGGCTCAGTCATCAAGAGCACTGGCTGTTCTTGTAAAGAACCTGAGTTTGATTCTCAGCAGCCACGTGGCCCCTCAGTAGTTCCAGTGCCCTCTGACTTCTGCAGACATACAGGTAGGCAAAACACCAAGCAGGAAGGAGGGATCTGTTTGAGTTTGAGGCCAACCTAGGATACACAGTAGGTTTTAAGTCAGCCTGGGGTATGGTATAAGATGATGTCCAAAAAACCAAAAGGAAAGGCTGAAGGGATGGTGTGTAGCTCAGTTAGCAGACTGTTTACCAGCTTGATCCCTAGTACTGTGTGGAGGTCCATGCCCATAATTCCAGAACTAAGGCAGGAATACTAGTAGTTCAAGGTCATCCTCAGAAAGCTTGAGGCCAGATGGAAACTACACGAGACCCCATCTTAAAAAAAACAAAACATGGGCTGGAGAGATGACTCAGAGGTTAAGAGCATTGCCCACTCTTCCAAAGGTCCTGAGTTCAATCCCCAGCAACCACATGGTGGCTCACAACCATCTGTAATGCGGTCTGGTGCCCTCTTCTGGCCTGCAGGCATAAACATAGACAGAATATTGTATACATAATAAATAAATAAATATTTTAAAAAAATAGCTACTAAGAAAAACTGTTTCTTAAAAAAACAACAACAACAACAACAACAAAAAACCCTTTTTTTAAGGCAGGTGTGGTGGTTCACACCTGTAATCACAGTATTGGGAAGGCTGAGGTAAGAGGATGGATCATCATCAGTTCGAGGCTAGCCTGGGATACAGAATAAGGAGCCTGTGAGATGGTTTGGTGGCTTAAGGTTGACACAGCTTGAGTTTGAACCCATGTAAAGGTAGGAGAAATCCAACCCACAAAATGTCCTCTCACCCCCTGACACATGCCTTGAGGTATGTGCCCCAGCCCCTACATCATACACACATTAATAATGAGGAATCTGGGTCATAGCCTAGGCAGAGCAGTGCTTGATGAAATTTGAGCTCTAGCACCCCAACACACAGCCCATTTAGTAAACACTACACCCCGTCCCACCTGCACCAGCTGTTCCTTCAGTTTGTAGATGGGCAGGCTCTCCCTCTGTTCAAGGATTGACATCTGGGTCTTCTTCCCGTAGGAGGCTTTGTTGCCCCCAAAGGCATGCTTCTTCCACTCGGGAATGTCGTTGGGCATCATCCCAATCCCCCGCATGTTGGCAGCAATCTGCCTGCCCTCCGCTGGCAAGGAAAACAAACTGAGTGTTGGCCTCAAGCTACTGCTACATGCCATTTTTCCAAGTGTTAGCTCAGGGCCTTCTAATATACCCCAAAGCTATGCAGCCATCACCACCTAACTACAACATTCTCAGCCCTCCCAAAGACCCCTTTCCCTTTTTGCCTTCCCTTGACACCTCTGCTCTCTTGGGCTGCGCTCTGGGAGCTTCATATGGTGTGTGCTGTCTTGGGGTTTTCACCTGCTTTAATGTTTTCAAGATTACCCCAAAATTTGTAGCTTGAATTGGGAGCAAAAGAATGAGCAATAAAAAGAATTTGGGTGGCTCACTCAAAAATGCAAAACTGTTATGAACTTGGTGGCAAAAATACCCAAAACATTATATACTTCAGTCTCAGGGACAGGAGAGACGGCTCTGTGTGCTCTCCAGAGGACTCGAGCACCCAAGCTGGGTGGCTCACAACCACCTGTAACCAGCACCAGGGGGTACAGCACCTCTAGCTCTGTGGGTACAGACCCACACACAGACACATAACTTAAAATAATAAAAAATAAATCTTTAAATGTTTATATATATGTAAATTTGAGATAGGGACACAGAGTAAGACCCTCCTCTCAAAACATACACATGCATCCACATGCACGCACACGAACACACACACACACAGACACACACACACACCTTACTTCAATCTACAAAGCAAATCAGTGAGCTCTGAAAGAGGTCAAAGGAGTCTCATAGTAAAGGGTAAAAGGGGAAGAGAGCTTGTTCCAAGAGAATAAAGGGTTCTGTGTATGTGCACATGTACAAGACATCATGTCGCTGTAGGGTACATATGTGTACTAATATGTAAGTATATGTACATATATGTGTCCATGTCTGTGGAACCTAGAGGACAAGATCGGGGGTCCTTCAGGAGCCATGACTTCTTTTTCTCTTGAGACGGGGTCTTTTACTGGTTTGGAACTAGCTAAGTGTGCTCTGCTGGTTGGCCAGCAAGTCCGAGTCACCTGTCTCCCCAGTGCGGAGATTACAAGCACACACCACCATGCCCAGCATCATTAACACGGGCTCCAGGGCTCAAACTAGGTGTAAGTACTGACAAGGCAAGCAGTTTACATCTCCCAAGCTCTGGAAGATTTTCATTTTATTAAAAAACAACAAACAAACAAACAAAAACCATCAGAAGATTTGTAGCTCTTCAATGTTGATTCATCTATTCTCCCCATCTAAACTGTTGTCTAAGCTAAGCTAACACCCCCAAATTCTCTCTACAACACAGACCCCTCTTCTGAGCATTCTGATACTCAACTAAGGTGTCCTTTGGCTACCTGAGACACAGTCCATCACACCCTTTCCCCCACAAACCTGATTCTCATCAGTCTCTTATCCCAAAGGGGCCATCACTCATTCCAGCGCTTACATTAGAACTGGAAGCTACTTCCCCATCCCCCATATTCCACAGCTACCCTTCTCAAATCTACTCCTCTTCTCTGACAGCATCATGTTCAGGTCTTCATTTCTCCTCTCACTATCATAAAAGCCTGCTACTCTACCTGAAGTGTCTACTCTTGCCCTACCCAACTCCTCCTGCAGAGCCCTCTGATGATCTTTTAGAAACCCGACTCCTCATGCCATCCTCATGTTTAGAACACTTTTACATTCCATGATGCACTTAGATTGGCCCAAATACCTAATACCATCTACAAAGCCCTGGTCTGCCAACCCCACCTCATCCCTCACCACCCAGAACAACACAATATTTCATCCACAGACTTCTTCAAGTCTTGTCTACTGCAAAGTATTAACACGGACTACTACTCCCCTGCCTCCACATATTCTATAAGACCCTATAAAACACTAGGTTCTAGCCAGTCACGGCAGCTCATACCTGCAATTCCAGTACAAAGGAGGCTAAAGCAGGAGGGCTGTTACAAATTTAGGACTAGCATGTTAGCTACACAGTAAGTTTAAAGCCAGCCAGAACTACATAATGAAACCGTCTTAAAATAGAGAGATAGCAGTGGTTACGGGTACTGACTGCTATTACAGGAGGCCCAAGTTGGATTCCTAGCACCCATATGGTGGTTCACAATCATCTGTAACTCTAGTCTCGAGGGATCCAAAGCCCTCTTCTGACCTTCATGGGCACCAGGAACACACAAGGTACACAGAGATAACATTCAGGCACAACACCCATACACATTTTAAAGCCAAAAACAAAACAGGGGCTGGAAAGATGGAACTCACCCCAGGTTCAGTTCTTGACACCTATATTAGATGGCTTACAACTGTGTGTAAGGAGATCCATTGCCCCTTCTGGACTCCAAAGATACCCACATGCACATGGCATTCATACAAACACTCAAACACACATATATACACAAAAGACTGTATTATCCTTCTGTTCTTCGTTGTTGTTTTTAAGATTGGATCTAATATAACCCAGACTATCCCAATGTAGTTGAAGATGGCCTTGAACTCCACCCCTCACCCCCCATACAGGGTTTCTCTGTTTAGCCCTGACTGTCCTGAAACTTCCTCTGTAGACCAGGCTGGCCTCAAAGATTAAAGGCGTGTATGGTCACCTGGCTAAAAATAATAATCTATGAATAGGCTCCACTGTAAAAGGGAAACTGGGGCTAAACTTCCACTTTGCATCTGTAGTATCAACTGTTTTATAGATACACAAAGTGTAGTATCAACTGTTTTATACATACAAAGTGTAGTGTCAACTGTTTTATACATACCAAAGCGCCAGATTTACTTTTATAAAAGGTCCACACTCCAGAGCCTTACCATCAGGCAGGGGATCAACCCAGTGTTTGTTGAGTCCCATGGGTATAGAATCCATCTCAGCTTCCCTCTGGGCCTGCTTCAGTTCCCGCCTTTCCTTGGCCAGGGCACTCTGCATCATGGCAGCTTGGGAGAGTGAGCCATCTGGGTTCTGAAACAAGGAGGAAAAGGAAACACACACTGAGAATCTAGGAAAAGGTGGGTGCTTAGCTCGATGGAGTGCTGTTCACCTTTAATCCCAGCACTTGGGAAATAGAGGTGCGGAGATCTGAGTTCGAGGCCAGACTGGTTTACACAGTGAGTTTCAGACCAGCCAAGGCAACATAATTGAGACTCTGCCTCAAAATATTGAAAAGGGCAGATGACTGCACTACTGTCACTTAAAACGTGAGAAGAAATAAAGTTCACATCAACGTCTCAGGCTACATGAAAGTAATGGATACATCTGTAACACACACAAATAAAATTAAAAATCAGTGGAAGAAGTTTTAGCTTGAAAATGAGAACCCTTAGAGAGTGAATGCATAAAGGACAGAAGAAAAAGCAGGAGCAAGGTATTGTAGAGACAGCTGTGATCCTAGAACTCCAGAGGCTGAGAAGGAGAATTCCTGGGACTCTGAGGCCATCCTTGGCAACATAAGGAATACCAGGGTTATGTAGTGAGACCTTGACTCAAAAACAAAACAGGTGTTGCACGCCTTTAATCCCAGCACTCTGGAGGCAGAAGCAGGTGGATCTCTGTGAGTTCGAGGTCAGCCTGGTCAACAAGAGCTAGTTCCAGGACAGGAACCAAAAGCTATAGAGAAACCCTGTCTCGAAAATCCAAAAAAAAAAAACCACCAAAACAAATAAAGGAAAACTAGAGAGATGTCTCAGGGAGTAAAGCACACACCCCACAAGTGTGAGGACCCGAGTTCAGACCCCAAGCCCACACAAAGCCAGGCATAGCAGCGTACATCTTTGTAATCCTAGCATTTCTACAATGAAATGGGAAGTAGAGACAAGAAAGCTAGCCTGGTGTACGCAATGGTGAACAAGAGACCCCTTCTCAAACAAGGTGGAAGGCGAGGACTGTCACCTCAAGTTGTCATCTAACTTCCACACATGAACTGTGATAGAGCCACATGCCTGTAATCTCACATGTGCAGACATGTAAACACAAGAGTGGGAGTCGGGGGAAAGAACAGAAAGAAGTTCTCTATAACCCTGAGAACCAAATTCAGACCAGTGTGCGTGTTCCAGTTAGAATTCACCATCGGATTCTTCACATGCTCCCGCAGAGGCCAGGGAATTCCCCACCACTAATAGTGCAGCAGCTATGTGCGCATGCAAGAACAGCACAGGAAGACCGCGACACGGATTACAGCTGGATGTGGTGGCTCACACCTAGGGGGCAGAGGCAGGGACAGATCTGCGAGTTCCAGGACAACTAGGGCTACAGACTAAGAGCTTTTCTCAGAGAACAAACAAACCACCATTATGAGCATTATATGGGCTTTCTGGGCTGGCAGACCTTCAAAAGATAATCTTTTCCACACCAAAATTTTTGAGAATTCTGGTTTGCATTCTTGCAATTCTGCCTTCCAGGGTCCCAGAGAAGCAAGCCCTAAGTCCTAAACGAAGCAATAATGGCAGAACAAGCACTTCTCTTTATCTCTGCTTTCTCTCAAAAAGCAATAATATATGCAGACAAAGGCGAAACAGGCAAAGCAGCAGAGCTGAGCCCCTCTCCATTTACAAGACACAGACCCTGGTTACCAGTCAGCCGGCCTGACTCCTGATTATGCTGATACTATTACTTCAAGAAAACAAGGCAGTGGATATTTCCAGGTAAAAGTCCCATTCTTCTTGTTAAGTTGGGGGCATAGCCCCCGGCCCCCAGGCCCAGGAGTTGTATTGGTCTGGACGCCAAATCCCAGCCTGTCAGGTCCTGACCCTTCCCTGGGGACAATACCCCTGAGCCCATGCCTTCAGCACCAGGTCTTGCTGTTCCCTGGGGATGATGTGTGCCTCATTCAGGACCACTCCCACAGGGTATTAAGTGGGCTCCTAGAGGAGAAACACGGGGTTTTCGGGTCTGCATGGGCTCCCTGCTGTCCTGTCTCCCTGCCATGTACTCTGCCACCCGAAAGCGTCATTCTTAATAAAACGATGGGCATTTTGATTTGGTTTGATTTGACCTAACTGGATTTCTTGTACCAGCAGAGCTGCCTCTCTCTTATTATTTTTACTTAACACTTCTCACCTTAACAATTTTGATGGGGCTCATATCCATGCTCTGCTTTGTGTGCCCTCTCAGGAATGGAGGCTCCTCCTCAACCAGCTCAATTTCAAGATCTTCATCTAAAAGTCCAACAAAAGGAATTAGCCACAAACAAGATGGAAATGACCAATCATTTTCATTAAAACAATTCCAGGCTGGGGAGATGGCTCAGTAGTTAAGAGCACTGGCTGCTCTTCGAGAGAACCTGGTTCAATTCCCAGCAAATACATGGCAGTTCACAACTTCCTGTAACTCCCAAGATCTGATACCCTCACACAGACACACATACTGGCAAAACACCTATGAACACTAAAAAACAGCAGCAGCAACAGTAACAACAACAACAACAAAACCCCCCAACTGACTGCTCTTCCAGAGGACCTGGGTTCAATTCCCAGCAACCAGATGGCAGCTCACAACTGTCTATAAGTCCAGGGTCTGACACCCTCACACAGACATGCATGCTGGTCAACACCAAGGCACATAAAAATAATAACACATACAAGTTCCAGGACAGTCAGGGTAACACAGTGAAACAAAAAAAAACAAAAAACAACAACAACAAAGAAAAACAAACCATGGACTGGACAGATGGCTCAGAGATTAAGAGCACTGGCTGCACTTCTAGAGGTCCTGAGTTCAATTCCCAGCACTCACATGGCACTCACAACACTGAAACTCCAGTTTCAGGGGATCTGAGTTCTCACCCTCTGCTGCCCCCTGCTGTCCTCCTCAAGCACTGCATTTTTATTCTCAGCAGGCGACAGGTGGATCTTTGTGAGTTCAAGGCCAGCCTGGTTTACCTAGCAAGTTCTAGGATAGCCAGAGCTACATAATGGAGAGACTCTGCCTCAAAAAATATATAAACATATAATAAAAATTTTAAAACCTTTTAAAAATATTTTTTAAATGGTACTGGGCTGGGCAGTAGTGGTGCACAGCTTTAATCCCAGCACTTGGGAGGCAGAGGCAGGTGGATTTCAGTGAGTTCAAGGCCAGCCTGGTCTACGGATCAAGTTCCAGGATATCTGGGGCTGTTACACAGAGAAAACCTATGTCAAAAAAAAAAAAAAGAAAAAAAAAGGTACTGGATCCCAAAAAAGTAAAAGAACCCAACAGGTCCACTGGTAATCTAAACATACGCCTCTCTCTATCCAGGTGAGTGGCGAGCTCCAGGGACCAGACAAACACTGCCTCGGGTAAACTAGAAAGAGCCCACTCTACAGAGTGACACAGCTTGCCAGCCAGCCTCCCCAGCCCTCACCCAGATAATTCAACAGCAGACTACCTTCCTCATCGTCCACCTTAGGGAGAATGCCAGTCTCCTCATCGAAGTCTGGAAACTCTTCTTTGGAAAGCACATTGGCAGCAATCATCTGGGGAAGGACAGAAGGCAGCGCTTGTAACTAAGATCTGTGCCTAGGAGCAAGGCTCTTTCTCAGTATTCGCTCAGAGACTTCACACAGGGGAAACAAACTGCTTCTCCTGGAACAGCATGTCAGAGTCAAGAATGAGGTACACATCCATCCCCAGGGAACAGCAAGACATGGTGTTGAAGGCACAGGCCCAGGGGTATTGTCCCCAGGAAGGGTTGCCAGGCCTCCCCTTATTGCCACAAGCACCCAGCACACATTGATCATCTGGCATGTAGCCCCAGTTATTCATTTAATACTCTCTCTGCAGTACTGGACAATGAGTTCCCCAAGGCAGGGACTATGAAATGCTGTCTTTGCAGCCCTAGTGCTACACAGGGCTTGACACAGACTCATTCTATTGCTCGCTGCAGAAAGAGGAAAATAACAATGAAAACACAGAAAAGCACTAAGTTTGAACTCTGCTCACTTTACACTAGTACCACTGGGTGTGGTGGACAGATCAGGGGCACTAAGGCACACTAGGTGCAATGACTCAGCTCACACAACTAGTTAAGTGGACAGAAGCCACCACGGGGTGCCATGCCTAGGCCCACATTCCTATCCCCCATACTACATGCTGAGTGCCTCTAAGCCCCAACCTGTTTGATCTCCCACTTCTCTGGGTCAGAGATCCGGGTGAGCCGCTTGCGCTCCAGTGAGTCATCTTCTACTTCAGGCGCACTGACGAGCGAGAGGTGGGTGGGTCTGTCAGGGTTCCGCATTGACGTCTCTTCATTGGTCTCCCCGACAAGGTTTCGACGTCGATTTGGGTTTAGATCCTCTCCTGTCTCTTGATCCACATCCTAGAACCAGTAACAAAGGTGCTGTTCATGCGCTGTCTTCCGACACACCCCAGGCCAGCAGCTGTGGAAACAGCCTGAACACATCACCTACCTTCATGCTCAAGCTGGTCTTCGTCCCAGTGAAGGACAATACTTTGACCTTCACCCTCTGGCCTTTGCTCACAACATCAGCCACATTGGCCACCCGGCCTTCCCGTCGGAGCTCAGAGATGTGCACGAGGCCTTCCCACCGCTTCCTGAGAGAAAGTCAGTCAGTTCTGGAATATGTCTACACAAACCTGTCCCCTAACTTCAACTTGTTGTGTGTTATTTTGATAGTGTTCTGACAAATAAAGCTTGCTTAGAGTCAGAGGGTGGAGCTAGCCACTAGCTAACCATAGAGGTTTGGAGGACTCTAGAGAGGACAGAGGACACAGGATGTAGAAAAGTGGGGCTGAGAGAGGATCTCGGCCTTTTTGGACGAGGAATAAGAGGTAGGAAGCAGCTGGTCCTCTGACTCTCTGATCTTTCAGGTTCTTACCCCGATATCTGACTCCCGATTTTTAACTAATAAGGATTAATTAGATTAGCACTTCATCTACTCCTACTGGAACCGCACAAAAGTCTTCACAGGCCTGAAACCTTTGCACTAGGAGGCGAGGCAGGAGACCATGAGTTACAGTTCAGCCTGGGATATACAGTAAGCCTGAGGCTGCACCCACTGTCTATAATCATGAGACTCTGTCTCAAAAAGATAAAGGAGATGGCCCAGTTGGTGAAGGGCTTGCAGCACAGTCACGAGGACCCGAGTCTGGATCCCCAGCATCCACAGAAAAAAGCCATTACCACCCTCCCAAAGAAAAGATACTGACTGAGGGGGAAGGGAGAGATCAATTCTCAACTGTCACAACCAGCAAAGGGCAGATCTCCTGACGGCAGAGGAAGGGATAAATGGCTCTGGGATATTTCAAAATCAAAAAAGAATCTAAGGCTAAGAATGTGGCAGGGAACTTGTCTAATATACTCAAGGCCTTAAACTTGAAGCACAGCACCACAAAACAAACAAAAGCAAACCCAAAGTCAACAGAAAGGCTGGACACTGTGGCGCAGACCTTTAATCTCAGCAACTGGGAAGCAGAGATAAGTGGATTTCTGTGAGCCTGAGGCCACCTTGGTCAATACAGAGAATTCTAGGACAGCCAGAATAGCCATACTCCATCTCAAAAATAAAATACAATTGTTTTTAAAAGTAAAACTTTCTAAGAATGCTGGTATACCTGAATAACTAAAGTATAACCGTGCATAGCTTCTTAGAATATAAACACACACATACCCATACCTCAGCAGTAAAAGACATTTTGCCATCACTGATAAGAAAGAGTACCAACCATTACCTTAGGCCCTCCAGCTGCACAAAGCAACCAAACTGCATGATGCTGGTCACTTTGCCATTGTAAATGTCCCCAATGGCAGGCTCTTCAGGGGGAGGACGGTCCACATGCTTGTCCCGCCATCTGTCCATATTCCTCTCCCCATACTTTTCCCGATCCTTCCGATCTTTGAAGGGACTCTGACTTCTGCTCCTGGACCGGTATCTAGACTTCCCCTTAGTCCTCTCCCGGGCCCTGGAATGTGACCGAGAGCGGGACCGATGTCTCCGCTTATGGTCTCTATCTCTATCTCGCTCTCTGTCTCTGTCTCTGTCTCGGTCCCGGTCCCGGTCTCTGCTCCGACTCCTCTTCTTCTTCTTTGTCCTGTCCCTAATAAATCAACAAGAACCTGTCTGAAAAATAAATCAACCCAATTTCACCTCCGCATCCCCGAGCACCCAGGGCAGCGCCACTGTGTGTAAGCTGGGCACCCTCTAACTGCTGACCTGGACAGGCCTTTCAACGACCACCACATCCCCACAGGTCAGTCAGGACTCAGATCACAGACAGCGCTGGCCTCCTTCAGCTCCGATTTCTAACTTCTGAACACCTTTTTAGCATGGAGCAATGAAAACCCAATCTAGTGCATAGCCAGTTGAGAATCTACACACTTGCCCAAGGGTTTGCTTAACAGGCCCATGAAATTCAACTGTCATAGCCTACTAAATATGCAAATGAACAGGATGAGGATACAAGGAACAAACCTGTGCTCAGTGTCTCTTTGTTTCTCTTGGCCTGCTGCACTGGGCATTAAAGCTTCCAGCTCTTTTAAGACATCCACAGCGACTTTCACATCTTCCTCATCCAGCATGGTCTGCAAGGTCAGAGGTCAGCAAAGTAATGAGAAGAAGAAGAAACAATCTGCCCACTGTCACATCACTAGCCTGCAGTGTGGAAGTCACTTCTCTCCGTCCAACATGATGTGGGTCCGGGGATCAAACTCGGGTTGTCAAGCTTGGTGGCAAGCACCTTTACCCGCTGAGCCATCTCTCCAGCTCCAGACATCAAAACTTTTTAAAAGCAACATTCTTTCTGCATTCCCCGTTTAATTACCTTCCACAGTTCTTACTACTATCCACTGTGACACAGACTATTAGCCCTCTGTGCTGACAATATCCTGGACTCAGCCAATTGTGTATTTACAGGTACTTACATAGTACTTACATTATTTTTTTTAATGATTTATTTATTTTTATTTTGTGTGCATTGGTGTTTTGCCTGCCTGCATGTCTGTGTGAGGTTGTCAGATCCCCTGGAGCTGGAGTTACAGTCAGCTGCGAGCTGCCATGTGGGTGCTGGGAATTGAACTCAGGTCCTCTGGAAGAGCAGCCAGGGCTCTTAACCCACTGAGCCATCGCTCCAGCCCCTAGTGCTTACATTATATTGGGTAGTCTAGAAATGATGTAAAGCATGTAAGAGGATGCATAGATGCTTTATGTCATTTTGTTTTTGTTTTTTGTTTTTCGAGACAGGGTTTCTCTGTAGCTTTGGAGCTTTATATGTCATTTTGTCTGAGGAACCTGAGCATCAGATCTTGGTACCTGGGGTTATGGAGCCAGGCCCCTTTAAAGTACAATGACACCCACTTGTTTACTGTCCATCTCTCTTTCCCACTACTTACATGCTAATTTCCTACTCTCCCTCCCAAAACAGCATATAATCTCCAAAAAGGCAGAAAATCTTATCTGTTCTCTTTTTGTTGCTTACTCGGTACTTATAGTAGCACATGGCACACAGCAGGTATGATGAACCAGTCTGCCTCCATCTTGGGTTTAAAAGCCTTCTCATAGTAAAGACAAACTAGGTCCATTCCTGTTTATGATTAAATCTCTGTTTCTTAAGGACTGGGCTGTGTCCCACTTATAACTACATATGGCTCTGCACTGCCTATTCCATAAATGGCAATCATGTCTTTGTTTCAAAAAGACCTTCTGATCACCTTGTAGCTGTGCCTTTGTTTCAGGAGGTAGTTGTAACTATCCTACAACCCTATCTATGTTTCAGAAGGTTAGGACCTCTTTGTTATGGTCTGCTTCTGTAACCACACCTATCTGCCTGCCAAATCTCCCCATTTGGAAACCCCTACCCCAAAACTACAAAAACCTATCTTCTCCACGTCCAATGCTGACCTCTTGGATCTTGACTTAGGAAGAGGCAGCCCAGGTACACCAATAAAAAAGCTTGCTTTAATTAATTTGGTGATGCTTTGGGTCGGTGGTTTTTCTCCTCAAATCTCTTGAGACTAATAGGTACTCAGGAAATTCTAAAATTTATTTATTCATTTTTATTTTTTTGGAAACAGTCTCTCTGTAGCCCTGGCTGTCCTGGAACTTGATATGTAAACCAGGCTGGCCTTGGACTCATAGAGATCCTTGTTTACCTCCCAAATGCTAAAATTAAAGGGATTCACCAGCACACCTAGCCTTAAAAAAAAAATATTACAAATGAAAACATTTCAAAAATTACATCTTTTAATATGCAATAGAGAAAAAATTTTCTAATTTTTACACTGGGTACCTTTGTCAGAATCTTAAGTCTTTTCATATCCCGCACCACTGCTTCCCCGAGTCCCCAAGCTCACGGCCCCTAACTATCATTCTCTGGACCCTTTCATGGTCTTACCCGGAAAAACATACAGCAGACAAAGTTAAAATTCATACAGTCGCTAAGGAGATGAAAAGGAACAGAACATACACAAGGGCAGACATTCCCCAAATAGCATCCGTACCCGCACTGAAGGGTTGTCTGGCTGGCATAGGACAGGGAAGAGTTCCTTCAGCTTTTCCTTTTCAGTTTTGGGTTTAACAACTGGATCTTAGTTCATTAAGGTGTATGAAAATGTAAAAAAAAAAAAAAGAGAGAGAGACATATTTAATAGTATTACAGGTTAATAAAATAACTTCATCATTAAAATTTTATCAAATTAAAAAACAAATAGCATTTTGCTACATAGTAATCACAAAATTACTAGAAACAATTTAATTCTCTGAATCCAAGGACTGAAAGCCTCTACAAGCTCTGTGCCCATCACGGAGGGGAGGGGCATGTCAGTCCTCATTTGAATGTCTCAGAATCTAACTAGACCATTCCCTTGCTTAGCAACAGAGGAGGGCAAAGTGCAATTTACAGGGTAGTCACCTTCCAGACCCTTTGAGGCTCAGCTCAGCTGGGAGCCCTGCTTACCTTTGCTAGTAGAAGGCTTTGCCGGAGGCCGCATGGTTTGGATAAGACGCAACAGGTTGCTAATAAGAGAATCCTTTGAAGAAAAGAATCACAAGACAGAGATGTCATCCTCTGGATCAGTGGTCAAGTGTACAGGGGAAGGCAAAGGATGTGCTGCAGGCAAGGGTGTTTGTGCACTTGAACTGAGCTGACTACAGCAAGACAGTATGGAAGGCCACCCTGGGATAGCATGAAGCCAGAGTAATAACTTAGACCAGTGGTTCTCAACCTAGGGGTCACAACCCCTTTGGGGGCAAATGGCACTTTCACAGGGGCCAGCTAAGACCATCAGAAAACACAGGTATTGCAATTCATAGCAGTAGCACAATTACAGTTTTGAAGCAGCAACAGAAATCATTTTATGGCTGTGGTCCCCACAACATGAGAAGCTGTATTAAAGGGTCGCAGTGGCCAGAAGGCTGAGAAACATTGGCTTAGATCACACCCAGAGACCATTTGATTTCCC
>NW_004949142.1:2951524-2966981 GCF_000317375.1 Microtus ochrogaster
TTTTTCGAGACAGGGTTTCTCTGTGGCTTTGAAGCCTGTCCTGGAACTAGCTCTGTAGACCAGGCTGGCCTCGAACTCAGAGATCCGCCTGCCTCTGCCTCCCGAGTGCTGGGACTAAAGGCGTGCGCCACCACCACCCGGCTGATTTCCCATCTTTTAAAACTGCCTCCAACACCTCTTGTTCCTGACTTCCTGAGCACAGAACAAGAGCATAAACATCGGCAGAGACTTTATGATGGAAATCCTACCACATCCTAGGGAAGCCACACTGGAAACCCGGCTCCCTCGCCAGCATGGCACATTATACATTGACGGGTTGTTTAACTGGTATGTACAAACTGTCCCCTTCCTACCTGAAATCCTTTAGTCCTATCAAAATTTAAATTCAATAGCAACACCAAAACAAAAAGGAAAAAAACAAAAACAGAGTCTTCAGATATACATACTGTGAATTCTGCTCCATTTTTGACCAGAGAAGACTTAAAAGTATCAAAGGTGGTATTTTTCTCGGCAAGACTGATCACGAACTCAGCTGTAAATGACAAAAGTTTTAAAGGAATTAAAAATGGGAACTCCATCTAGAGATTGTTTCAAGTATGTTAAAAGCTAATCACGTTAGTCGGGCAGTGGTGATGCACGCCTTTAATCCCAGCACTCTGGAGGCAGAGGCAGGTGGATCTCTGTGAGTTTGAGGCCAGCCTGGTCTACAAGAACTAGTTTCAGGACAGGCTCCAAAGCTACAGAGAAACCCTGTCTCAAAAAACAAAAACAAAACAAAAAAACTAACCAGGTGCCCCAATAGCCTTAAAAACTATAATCTACTTAGTGCAAAAGAAAAAAAAATTAATTTTTTAAAAATAATTTATTTCATGTGTATGGGTATTGCAGTTTGAAAGAAAATGGCCCCCAAATAGGAGGCACTATTAGGAAGTGCGGCCCTGTTGGAATTGTGGTCTTTTTGGAGAACATATCACTGTGGAGGTGGGCTTTGAGGTCTCATATAAGCTCAAGATAACACCCAGTGTCTCAATTCACTTCCTCTTGCCTGGACAAGACATAGAACTTTCAGCTCCCTCTCCAGCACCATGTCTGCCTGCACACCACCATGTCCCACCATGTCATTAATGGACTGAATCTCTGAACTGCAAGCCACCCAATTCAATGTTTTTTAAAGAGTTGCTGTGGTCATGGTGTTTCTTCACAGCGATGAAAACCTTAAGATGGATGTTTTGCCTGCATGTATACCACAATCGTGCCTGGTGCCTGCAGAAGCCAAAGAGGGTGCTGATCCTCTGTGACTGGAATTACAAACGGCTGTAAGCCAGCCACCACATGGGTATGGGTGCTGGAATCTAACTCACATCCTTTGGAAGAGTAGCCCTGCTCTTAGCCACTGAGCCATTTCTCCAGTCCCAAGAAACTACTTTTATTTAGTTTTTGAAGCTCAAGGAAAAATTTATTAGTGTTTGAAAGCAAACAACAGGACAAGCAAGCTGAAATTCCTAGCAGCTGCTAGGAGAGGGAGATGAAATCCATACATTTTAGTTCAAGCATGGGGGTCAGAGAAACAGTAAGAGAAACCAGAGCTGGGGATCTCTGCTAGTAGCTGAAAATAAGCTAAAGAGAAGAAACAGCAAAAACATGCTTGCTACCAGGCCAGAATGTGAGTTCAGAGAGTTCCCATTCAAGGTTCTTCTGTCCCAAGACAAAGGACTGCATCAGGGATAGACATCAAAATAAAGACAGTAAATTACAGGAAAATCGGGGCTGCGGGGATGGCCCGGCAGTGAGATGGAGCCCTTATGAAAATGAGAGGGTGTGCTCTTCCAAAGGACCTTGGTTTGATTCCCAGAACCCACATAGCAGCTCACAACAATTTTTAACTTCAGTTTCAAGGCATCCATAGCCTCCGTGGGCTCCATGCACGCAGTTGACACACAGACATACATTCAGACAAAACACTCATGCACATAAAACAAAATAAAGTAAAATAAAATAAAATACTTGGGTCTAGAGAGAAGGCTCACAAGTTAATAGCACTGACTGCTCTTCCAGAGGACTCAGGTTCTATTCCCAGGACCCACAAGCTGGCCCTCAGCTGTCTGTAATTCCAGTCCCCGGGGACCTGAAACACTCTTCTGGCCTCTGCAGGCCCCAGGCACCCATGAGAGGCACAGACACACATGCAGACAAAACACCCAACTACATAAAGGAAAAAAAATATTTAAGAATAAAAAACAGATGACACCTTTTACTCATCTTTCTACCACCCATGTCTAAATCTTCGTCCATCCACAGCTATTTTCTCCTGTAACAAATGAAGCAACCCTGCCCCTATCAAATGGAATTGCTCCCCACATGGTCCTGACTCACAAACACACCCTCTCTTAATTTCTTTTTGGGTTCCCTAGTCATAGCTTGCCCCTAGACAGACAAGAATATGAGAATAGTCAAGAACCCAGCTCAAAGCACAAACGCTGACTACTACTACTCGGGGTAGCGATGACCTAACAAGATAATGAAGATGGAGAGCTACCCCAAATATCTCGTGAGCTTCTAGAAAATATCAGCCCTAATCGCCACCATCATCTTCGCGGGGGCTGCTGCAGCTATTGTTAAAGCCGTATAACCACTCAGAGCTGAAAAACAATGGTAGCCCCAGCCTTCACCGGCAGAGCTGAGAAACGGTTTCTAACAGTGCAGTCTGAAGGGCTCTCAGGCAGAGGCCACTGCCACAGGTTCCCGGAGCCCGAGGTCCCGATGACAAACACACAACCGTCAACCACTTTTCTCTTGCCTCCCTCGACCCCAAACTCAAAGGCCAGAGGGAGCTCCTTCAGCTCACCCAGATCCTTGTCGTTGATGCCCAAGTGATTGTCCAGCTCCGTGCAAACTTTCGACACCAAAGACAGGTACTCGAGTTTAGCGAGTTCTTCCGCGGGGCCGGGCTCCGAGCTCATTAGGACCCCGGCGGTAGCCACGGCCACAGCCATGGCTACAACTTCCCTTCAGTCTCCTTCCGGTCGGCCAGAACGTGAAGCAAGAGTTTCTACTTCCGGGTCGACGCACGTCTCTTGTTTACTGTGATCTCAAGAACGTTGAGCGCCACAGCACGAATCAGCGAGATCAGACCGGAAGTCCTCATAGAAGGGCCACACAAGCTGAGTTACGCCGGACGTTGCATGGCGCCCTCTACCGGGCGAGAGGACTCTCTCCTTAACGTTCACGCTCCGCGCGCTTCCGCACTGAGTCAGCAGAGGGCGACCGCGGCCTGTGCAAGGGGCCCCTCGAAGACGCGCGCCAGGGCAGTCTGCGCTTGCGCATTAGGATCTTCGTGGGAACTACGGAACAGACCGAAATTCAGCAAAATTGACGTGTATAGTCCCAACGATCGTCCCAGTTTGTGACTTCTTGTCCTTGTCAAGCCATATCAAGTGACTCTTATACCAGCAGATGACGAATTCTGGTTTCTCTTCTTTTTTTCTTTTTTGATTTTTCGAGACAGGGTTTCTCCGTAGCTTTTTGGTTCCTGTCCTAGAACTAGCTCTTGTAGACCAGGCTGGCCTCGAACTCACAGAGATCCACCTGCCTCTGCCTCCCGAGTGCTGGGATTAAAGGCGTGCGCCACCACCGCCCGGCCTGGTTTCTCTTCTGTAAACTGGGATAATACGGTCTAAATAGCTTAGGTAAAGACTAAATGAAATGGCTATGCAAAGAGGCCGGCCCACTATGAATGGTAGTTGCTAGAATACCCCAAAGCAGAGACAGTGTCCAGGTAAAGCTGGTCTCAGCACTTCTGTTGCCATTACCCTCGGTCCTCTCGGAACCCAGTCCCCTATGTGTCAGCTGTGCTGTGAGCCTGAGGTCATAAATTCAGGTGTCCCAACTCTTACTTTTCCCATACAGTGGGTGTGAAGGGTTACCCATATCCGACACTCTGAGTGAGGAGTAAGGAAACTCCTCCCACAACGTGAACAGCCCTCCCATCAGTCAGAAGAAAGAAAACGAGTCCCCTCTGCTACTTTTAGCTCTGCCTCCATTGCACTATGTCTTTGAACTCTCTCCAGCACCTCAACGATAGAGTAAAGAATTACAGTCAAGTTGGGCATGGCGGGGCTCTTCCTTTAATCCCAGCTCTTGAGAAGCAAAAGCAGGCCAGTCTCTGAGTTGGAGGCCAGCCAGAGCTACACAGTGAGACAGGCAGGGAAATACCAGAGTAGGGGTTCTTCCTGCCTCCAACAGCTCCATGCTTCTAGGTTCCCAAGGACTTAGTCCTATGCCATCTGAGTTCCTGATGCCCTTCCCTTCTCTTCCTCCTTTTTCCCCATGAATAGAATGGGAAAGCCTGCCCTTGATGGCCTGCTAACCTGGCATCGTGGAGTTGAGATTTCAGGAGCTTATTCCACTTGACCCTCCTTTCCCTGCACCTACTTGCTTCTAAAACTTCATGTTTCTATCTAGCTGCACTTTTAACATTTAACAGGATAGAGAGCAGGGGTTAGTTGCTTGATGTGGTTGGTTTTTCAAGATTGGGTTTCTCTGTGTAACCTTGGCTGTCTTGGAACTCACTCTGTAGACCAGACTAGCCTCTGCCTCCTGAGTACTGAGAATAAAGATGTACACCACCACAGTTGGGCATGAAGCTGGTTTTTGTTGTTGTTGTTGTTTATTTGTTTGTTGTTTGTTTGTTTTTGTCTTTCTGAGACAGGGTTTCTCTGTAGCTTTGGAACCTGTCCTGGAACTAGCTCTTGTAGCCCAGGCTGGCCTTAAACTCACAGTGATCTGCCTGCCTCTGCCTCCCGAGTGCTGGGATTAAAGGCTCCACCACTGCCTGGCTAAGGAAGCTGTTTTAAAAGCTCTGTCAGAAAAGACTCTAAACTGGGCGTGTTGGCACAAGCCTTTAATCCCAGCACTTGAGCGGAAGAGACAGGTGTACCTCTCTGACTTTGAGGCCAGCCTGGTCTACATAGTGAGTTCCAGGACAGCCAGAGCTAAGAGAAAAGACACTGTCTACCAGGTGTGGTACATGCCTGACAAATCCCAGCACTTTACAGGAGACAGGGCAGCCTTAGCTTCATGGTGAGTTTGAAGTAACCTGTGCCGCACAGCAAGAAAGACCCTATTAACAAACAAAAAAAACTATAGAATCATAACATGTAGCCTTAGTAAATACTGTATGAGCTTTTAGAATTGTTTGGGAACTTTTGCATGTGTGTCTCAAAAGTAAATATGAACAGAAAGATGTATTTCATTTTATTTTGAGGACTGGGGTTGTAACTCAGTTGGTCGAGTGCTTGCTTAGCATTGAACCCTGGGTTCAATCCCCAACATTGTCTAAAAGCAGGCAACATGGAGCTGGAGAGATGATGGCTCGGTGGTTGAGAGTGCTGACTATTCTTCCAGAGGACTTGGATTCAATTCCCAGCACCTTCACAGCAGCTAACAACTGTAAATGTAAGACCTTTGAGGTACAAGTAGCCAGGCCCCAGCCACAGATGACTCTAATGGCCATTTCCAGCCCCTTGAGACGCAGGCAGCTGAGCTCCATCCTACAGGGAAAAAGAGTCCCAGATCAGACCCCGAGATCCCACCAATCCCTGATTCTGAAGTTCCACCAATCCCTGAGCTTGCCCAAAATTAGGCCATAAAATCCCACCAATCCCAGGCCACCTTGAAAGTTCTCCCTCTCCACCACAAGAAACCCTGTGTAAAGCCTGCCTCCAGTTCAGTTCTCTCCTGCCTCTCTCCCAGGCAGAGGCAGCCACCCTCCTGTGTTTTTCCCAACAAATCTCTTGTGTGAAGCTTGTTGTGTGGTGTGACTTTTATGGTATTCTTTGGCTCCCAACTGCCAGGACACCTTCCCCCTCAGAGCTATAACACTTATAGCATATAGAACAAACTATGCATGTGTTCATGGAATCCAGGTCCCAACTCCCTATAAAATACATGGAACCAAATCCAGTTCAAAAGTGAACAACAGCCTGGAAGGTTTGTGCCCTCTGACCTCCACTCACCCCCCCCCAATATACCCCAATAAGGAAATAAATAAGTTTTCTTAACAAGTGAATGTAGGCCTGGCAAGACTATTCTACAGGTAACAGTGTTCGCAGCACAAGCCCGAGCAGCTGGGCTCCATTCCTAGAAGCCGTGGTTGAAGAGAACGGTTAACCCTTGAGAGTTTTCCTCGTGTGCTCTTTGTCACACATACACCTGCACTTGCATGTCAGCATCATCATGATAAACATGCAATTATGTATATGGTGTTCTGCCTGCGTGTCTGCCTGTATGGGAGAAGAGGGCACCAGATCTCATTATAGACAGTTGGGAGGGGCTGGGGAGATAGCCCAGTGGTTAAGAGCACTGGCTGTTCTTCCAGAGGACCTGAGTTCAATTCCCAGCATCCACATGGCAGCTCACACCTGTCTGTAACTCTAGTTCCAGGGAATCTGGCACCTTCACACAGACACGCATGCAGGCAAAACACCAATGCACATAAAATAAATAAGTCTTTAAAAAAAAAAAGTAGACAGTTGTGAGTCATCATGTGGTTGCTGGGAATTGAACTCAGGGCCTCTGAGCCTCCAGCCTGTATCAATGTTTTTTAAAAAGTGAATATAGGACTGGAGAGACGGCTCAGAGGTTAAGAGCACTGGCTGCTCTTCCAGAGGACCTGAGTTCAATTCCCAGCGATCACATGGTGGCTCACAGGCATCTATGATGAGATCTGGTGCCCTTTTCTGGCCTGCAGGCATACATGCAGGCAGAACACTGTATTCATAATAAATAAATCTTTTTTTTTTAAAAAAAAAGTGAATATAGCCAAGTGGTGGTGGAGCACACCTTTAATCCCAGCACTCGGGAGGCAGAGGCAGGCAGATCTCTGTGAGTTCGAGGCCAGTCTGGTCTACGGAGTGAATTCCAGGACAGGCTCCCAGGCTACACAGAGAAACCCTGTCTCGAAAAGAAAAGGAGGGAGAATATAGCTGAGCACAGTAGCACACAGCTGAAATCCTGGCATGTAGAAGATGTTACTTTGCCTCCCTCCTTTCCTTCCTCTCTCCTTTCTTCACTTCTCTCCCTCCCTTGGTGATAAAGTCTAGAAAGCTCAAGGCCCTCAGTTGGAGATCCCTAGCACTAAGAACTAAAGCAAACAGCCTATATGTGGTCACTACTTATTCATCACTTGAGTGGAAGAGGAAATTATCACCAGCCCGCAAAACAGAGGAGTAGGTGAAAGTACTCATGGCCGAGCCTGACAACTGGAGTTTGATCCCCGGGACCCACAGATGGTAAGAGAGAACCGACTGTTGCCAGCTGGCCTCTGACCTTCACTCACCGTGGCATTTACAAGCCCACACCCATACACACAATAATAAGTATAGTAAACAATTATTCCTGGGGCTGGAGAGATGGCTCAGTGGTTAAGAGCACTCACTGCTCCTGTAGGGGATGGGTTCAATTCCCAGTACCTACAGCAGGTGGCTCACAAATGTCTGTACCTCCAATTTCAGGGGAACTATGTTGTAGAATGTTATTTTAACAGGCAAAGATGTATTACATTTGTTTATGTTGCAGAATAGTATTTTAACTGTAAAGGTATGTTAGTTTTGTTTATGCTACATTTGTTTAATTATGTAAAGATATGTTGAATTTGTTTCGCCTTTTCTGCCTAAGGCACCTTATTGGTCTAATAAAAAACTGCACTGTCAAACTGGAAGATCTGAGCCCAGACGGGTGGATCTCTGTGAGTTTGAGGCCAGCCTGGTCTACAGAGCGAGTTCTAAGACAGGCTCCAAAGTTACAAAGAAACCCAGTCTTGAAAAACCAAAATAAATAAATTAATTTATTATAAATAAATAAATAAAGCCGGATGGTGGTGGCATACACCTTTAATCCCAGCACTTGGGAAGCAGAGGCAGGTGAATCTCTGTGAGTTCGAGGCCAGTCTGATCTACAAGAGCTAGTTCCAGGACATGCTCCAAAGCTACAGAAAACCCTGTCTCAAAAAAACAAAAATAAATAAGTAAATAAATAAATCAAAATAAAAAACCTGGGGGGCTGGAGAGGTGGCTCAGAGGTTAAGAGCACTGACTGCTCTTCCAGAGGTCCTGAGTTCAATTCCCATAGTCATCTGTAATGATATCTGGTGCCCTCTACTGGCCTATACGATATATGTAGGCTGAATACTATATACATAATAAATAAATAAATCTTTAAAAGAAATAAAAAAATTAAAAAAACCTGAACCATCAATAGTTAGGCAGGAAAGAGATAGAAGGGGCTACCAGGCAGAGAGAATAAGTAGGAAGAGAAATTTAGGTTCCAGAGACAGAGGAACCAGAGAAGGAGGAAAGAACCATGCCCAGGTAAAGAAGCCAGGCAGCCCCTAGCCAGCCAGACACAAGAGGCAGTGAAAGTAAGATATTGAGGAGGAAGAAAGATAAAAAGCACCGAGGCAAAAGGTAGATAAAGAGAAACAGGTTAATTTAAAAAGCTAGCCAGAAATGGACCTAAGCTAGGCTGAGCACTCAAAACTAGTAATAATAAGCCTCTGTCTCATGATTTGGGAGCTGGTGGCCCTAAAAACCTGGTACAGATCTGAAACCCCTTTCTGGTCTCCATGGACACCTGCATGCATAGGGTGTGCATGAACTCATGAAGACACACACAGACTAAAAATGAAATTAAAACATCATTTCCTGCCGGGCGGTGGTGGCGCACGCCTTTAATCCCAGCACTCGGGAGGCAGAGGCAGGCGGATCTCTGTGAGTTCGAGACCAGCCTGGTCTACAAGAGCTAGTTCCAGGACAGGCTCCAAAGCTATAGAAACCCTGTCTCGAAAAAACAAAAAACAAACAAACAAAAAAAACACATAATTTCCTATCATTCTCCTCATCGTAGTATTGCTTTGCTTTTCTGCCCCCAACCCCATCCTCCCTCCTTCTCTGAAACTGAGCCCAGAACCTTGTGATTATGAACTGCAGCCCCAAGCTGCATACCCAGCCTCACGTTTTTTCTTTTTTTTCTTTCTTTTTTTTTTCGTTTCACAATGTCAGAACTTATTGCATATTAATTTACGGATACAGAGGTTTTGTTGACAGCAGTTTATGAAGCAGCCCTGCTTTCCTTGCTAAACACAGAGGTTCTTTTAAGTGTGTGTACCTGTGGCGGGAGTGGGTGGGTGGTGTGGCATTTGTGTGCCACGCAGCATATATGGTGACTAGTGGACAACTCGCAGGAGTCTGTTCTGCCTTCCCAGTGGGGCCTCACGTGTTTTCCTTGGACTGATATATATGTTCAACCCTGACCCCAATTCTCAGACTACTGGTGCTTTGTCCCAGATGCTGACAGCTGGGTAAGAATTTCGGGGTTGGAAGATGAGAAGCATAGAAAAAAAAAGTTCTGAACCCGGTGAGAGCAAGGAGATAGCGCGTAAGCCTGTGTAGCCAGAAAGCGGCATCTTTGGGGAAATGGGTAAGGAAAACCATCCGCTTTTTTGACACCAAAACAAAGAGTCTTGCTGTGACCCACACATCCCTGACCTTTGGCCTTTCCCGCAGAGTGAAACTGAGCTGTTGAGGCAAACACCCGTGTTCTAGAAGGCAAAATCATAATCATTTGCTTCCAAGTGTGTGACTACCACCCAACAATCATTGCCTTCAAGGCAAGGATGCTTCATAAAACATGGCCTGGCCCCACGGGAGAGCCTTTGAACTATCGTGAGACAAAGAATGACCGAAGACCTTTCATCTAGGCACTCACACGGGGAGAGACAGACCCCGGAGAAGTGAGCCATTTGTCACTCTACAGTGCCCCCTCTCAAATTCTTCTCCAAATTGGAACCTAGTCATCAAGTTTGTATGGAATATCCACTTTGTTGTGTCTGGGCACTGTGGCGTGTTCCGGAGAGAATCGTGAGGGACCTAAAGAAACGGCAAACATCAAAGGACAATTAGAATACTAGAAACGCAGCCGCAGCCGTACTTGGCCCAGGGAGCTTTTCTGCTGAGCTGTGTTTATAACAGAAGTCTGTCTGCTGCCTAAACACGAAGGCAGGCGGTTAGAAGTCAGAAAAACACATCAGGTCTGCTCCCTGTCATCCAGGGGCAGCGGGGCAAGAGCGGGAGGAGCAAACCCTAACCAGAGCCATTTATCCCGGGGCAACTCACCATTTGTCTCTTATCTTCCAATGGCCAGGCGCAGCCTCGACTTTGCGCAAAACATTCCTGACCTAGAATTCTCTCTGTTCTTAGGCCA
The DNA here is from genome assembly GCF_000317375.1 of Microtus ochrogaster. Classification (NCBI taxonomy): domain Eukaryota; kingdom Metazoa; phylum Chordata; class Mammalia; order Rodentia; family Cricetidae; genus Microtus; species Microtus ochrogaster. The sequence continues at coordinate 2,961,782 of NW_004949142.1, forward strand.
TCAATCTGCCATTAATAATAACAGATACTCTGGGTTCTAAATCCATCCAGCTTTAGAGTATTAGGCAAAACAGCATTCCTCCTCAGCAGGCCTTTTCTTTTGTTAAGCAGCCCCCACCCCCATCCCCTGGTTGTATTTTAAATGGGGGGGGAGGGTGTTGAGGAGCAAAAATAAATTGAAAAACCAGACACTATGATATGAACTAGTCAAGAAACTTGTGACTTGGCCAGGCGATGGTGGCGCACGCCTTTAATCCCAGCACGCGGAAGGCAGAGGCAGGCGGATCTCTGTGAGTTCGAGGACAGCCTGGTCTACAGAGCTAGTTCCAGGACAGGCTCCAAAGCCATAGAGAAACCCTGTCTCGAAAAACCAAAAAAAAAAAAAAAAAAGAAACTTGTGACTTTGTGTGTTTTCTCTCATATGAGCTCGCCTCTAATCCCAGTACTCAGGAAGCTAAGGCAGGCGGATCTTTGTGAGTTTGAAGCCCTGCCTGGTCTCTACAAAGTGAACACCAGACTAGCCAAGAATGCACAATGAGACCTGTCTTTTGCTTTTGTTTTGTTTTGTTTTCTTCTGGTTGTTAGAGACAGGGGCTCTCTGTGGCCCTGGCTGTCCTGAAATTTGCTTTGTAGACCAGGCTGGCCTCAAACTCACAGAGATCCCCCTGTCTTGGCCTCCCTAATGCTGGGATTAAAGGCATGAGTCACCACGCCCAGTTGAGACCAAGTCTTAAAATAAAAACAAACTATGTATTTCATATGTATTTGTAGGACATTAAAGTAAAAAGAGGGCAGTGAAGGAAAGAGAAGGAGAGGTTCTAGATGGGGTAATGGGATGCGTCTGTCATGAAAGCAAGGAGGCACGAGCAAGAACAAAGAATAGTGATTCACAAGCAGAGCCAGATCCATATACGAAAATGCTACAGTGAAAACCCCCTTCTTAGCATGCTAACCAAAAATGTAAGATAGGGCCAGTGAGGTGGCTAAGCAGGCAAAGGCGCACAAACACTCACAAATAAATGTTAAAAAAAAAAAAGGGGGGGAGTAAGAGGGAGAGTATGAGGGAAAATAGAAGCAGAGAGAAACTGTATTTAGCTTGCATGCTGTCAAGTGCCTGTAAGCCCAGCACTTAGGAGGTGGAGGCAGAAGGATCGGGAGTTCAAGATCATCCTCAGCCCCCAAAGCAAGATTTCTGATATTGTTTTGTTTTGGAGACAGGGCTCACATAACCCAGAGGGGGGCTCTGACCTATATAGTTGAGAGTGATCTTAAATTTCTGATCCTCCTGCCTCTACTTCATGAGTACTGATATCACAACTGGGAACCAGACGTAACTGGGATTAAACCCCTGGCTTCGTACAAGCCAGACCAACCTGCTAGGCTACCGGCTACCAACTGAGTTACAGTCCCAGATCAACACAAGGGCATGCTGGACTCGGCGAAACCCTGTCTCAGGGAAACAAAACGGCAACAAAGAATGTGTTTCTTGTGCTGCCTACCTCTTCACCTTCTGCAGGAATCCGAAATCATCATTGTATATTTGTTTAGGAAATTTTATATTCCAATCTCATTTTAGGCTTGTTCATTTGTTTGTTTATTGTAGTGTAGTGCTAAGGTTGATTGATCCCCAGGGCCTCCAGCTGCTAGGCAAGCATTCATTGGACTATATTCTCAATCCCAGATTTTCAACTTTTTTTTTCTAAAAGTTTAAAGCGTGTGTGTGGTGTGTGTGTGTTTAAATCAACATTATAAGTAGAAGATGAAGTATCTACTTACATTAGGCTTTTTGTTTGACCCTCTAATAAAATTTAGCCTTCCCAGCTAGAAACTGGCTGCTTTTGCAGCCTCTGGGTTTTGCTTGTGGTCGTTTCCCTCAGGAGAGAGCCACAACCCAAGTCACACCAGTAAGTGGGTTCCTGGGAAGAGGGAGAAGAGGCTGGAGTTGTGCTGACCTTTTGTTTGTGAGTCAAGCATGTAAGCCAACTTCCAGGAGAGGTGGGGCTGGAGCCAAGGGTCATTTGTTTATTTAGGTAGGTTCTCAGGGATTGAGCTTAGGATCTTGGACATTCTAAGTATAGCATGTGCCACTGACCTCCACTTAGCCAAAGGTCTGTGATAAGCCACGGTCTCCTGCCATTAACCCAGAAGAGGCTCTTCCCTGGCTGTGCTTTCCCTGGGGGCCCAAAGGAACCACCCCGCGCAAGCTCCATCCCCAGTCCCAGAGCATCTCTGCAAAGCTAGCCACTGGCTCCGCGGTCCGAGGCAGGACAGCCCTAGTGGTGGCAACAGCTGCTGCCCTTGCACCAGGAGAGCTGTCTCTCCATTTGGGGACCGAAGTAATTACAGCGATTTATGCCACCACTGTGAAAATTAGCAGTCTGGTGAGGTAACCAAGAATGAATTCATCTCTTCCCAGAGCCCCCCTCCCCCATCCAGATGAGCCACCAAATAAAACCAGCATATGGGGTTATTAGGAGGAAGCCAGGGTTCAGGGGGCTGCGTCCCCCACCCCACCCCGCCCCTACCAGGCCAACAGGGATCCTAGGTCCCTAACAAGCATCCTCTCGCCACACATTAGTGTGAGTCTGGGCTAGTCATAAACACCAACTTGTGGTTTAGCCTTTCAAAGTCATTTGTTCCAGGGTAGAACCATCTTGCCCTGCTTTGTTTCCATCTTTTTAATTGCAAATTGGCTGAAGGAGCAAAGGAGAAAGAAGGGGAGGTAACCCTCTATTATGTGGGTACTGGCTGGAGCGGACGGTGATTTCTTCTCGCCATGGATTGGCTTTTTGAGCGTCAGTTGAATTTATATGAGAGGGTGACTCAGTGGAAGAACGTGTGAGGTTTGGGTTTGATTCCCAGAACTGCAAAATAATAAGCATACAAATATGTAAATATGTAAATCAATCCTAATTGGAATCTCGCCAGAACAACCACCAGCACCGGCTCCTTCATCATTGAAGGAAGAAGGTAGAGTGTTTCCCAGTCACCTGCAGTTGAAAAAAATAATGTGTTTCGTGTATGTATGCGTGTGTGCATGCACACGCAGAGGCCAGAGGTCGTGTCAGTTTTCTACTGGCTGGCCAATGAACTCCAGGCCCCTCTGTCCCGGTTTCCTCAGGACTGAGATCCCAGCTGCAAGCCCCCTTTGCCTCTCCCTGGTTTTTGCATTTTCTTTCTTTCTTTCTTTCTTTCTTTCTTTCTTTCTTTCTTTCTTTCTTTCTTTCTTTTTCTTTCTTTCTTTTTCCTTTCCTTTTTTTTTTTGGTGGGTTTTGTTATTGTTGCTGTTTGTTTGCTTTTTGCTTGTTTTTCTTTTTCTCTCTCTCTCTCTTTTTTTTTTTTTGTTTGTTTGTTTGTTTGCTCTTTGTTTTCCAAGACAGGGTTTCTCTGTAGCTTTGGAATCTGTCCTGGAAGTAGCTCTTGTAGCCCAGGCTGGCCTCGAACTCACAGAGATCCGCCTGCCTCTGCCTCCCAAGTGCTGGGATTAAAGGTACGTGCCACCACCACCCGGCCTTGAATTTTATTTCTTAAAATTTTTAAAGTGAGGGCTGGGGATTGAATTCAGATCTTCGTGCTTGATGTGACTTTATCAGCTGAGCCGTGGTCTCCCTGTCCTCCGCATATAAAGTCAACGGACACTCGAAGGGGCAGCATCCCTTCAGCTGACCCCTTCAGTTAACAGTTTCCGCCTCCTTAGCCTCCTGTGTGCTCACCGTGACCTGCGCACCTTTTACTGGTCCCACTCCTGAACAGGTCCTCTGCTTTTAGAACAACTGCAGACTCTGGACTGCTGAAAGTCCCTGGCCAACGTGCCCCTCTCTTCAAAGGCTCGTCTGAGTCATATCCCAGAGGTCTACTCTAAAACCTTGATCGCCATAAACATACAAATGTTTTCCAAACTGAAAATACCCTGGCTTGCCCACAGCCACGTGGCTAGTCACAAATATTCTGTCACATGGTAGAAGGCACACGTTCACAGGCTAGACTGTTAGGAGAGCTATAGTTTTTCCTTTTACATTGTGCTGATGGTGTCATAGGACACGGGCTTGCTAGGAAAGAGTAGTGATTTGAGAACATTTAAACTGCAATTTAGAAAACCATTCTGCTATTTTGAGTCTTTGGCATACCATACGCTATAATTACATCTGTGTGCCTGTATCATATGATATAAATAATACAAGCATTTTTTTGTTTATGTCGACATGGACTAGAGGCTTGCCTGATTCTTCACAGGCCAGGAAAACATTTAAAAAGATCGAGACAGATCTCAAACTGAGCTCACTCAGGGCCGGTTGAGAACCTGGTGAGATCCCGAGCCTCCAGTTAAAAGAAATCAGAGGGCACCGCAGCCAATACGTGAGCGACACGAACGGCATTTATAGTAGAATGCAGTCAGCCTTGTTTGTGTGCTCAACAGAATGTTACTATTAGTTCTGTGGGGGGCCTATGTGGCCTAAGCAGGCCTAGAACTCATTTGACCCAGGTTCAAATGGACATCCTGCCTCGGGAACCCCCCTCAAGAAGCTACGACTGCACACACAACGCTGTGCCTCCTTGTCTATAACCCCCCCACACACAGAGAGGGTTTTTAATTATTTATTTATTTTTATTATTTCATGTATGTGCATTTGTGTCTTGCCTGCATGTATATCTGTGTAAGAGTGTCGGATCCTCTGGAACTGAAGTTCCAGGCAGCAATGAGCTTGCCATGTGGGTGTTGGGGATTGAACCCGGATCCTCTGGAAGAGCAGCCAGTGCTCGTAACTGCTGAGCCATCTCTCCAGACCCGAATGCTCTTTTTCAAAACATTTATTAACTTTATTGTATGTGCATTTGTAAGATCCCTTGCAACTGGAGTTACAGGCAGCTGTGAGCCACCATGTGGGTGCTGAGACCTGAACCCGGGTCCTTGGAAAGAGCAGTCAGTGCTCTTAACCACAGAGCCCTCTCTTTAAACCCCCCAAATACTATTTTTAATGTATGAACTATAACTTAAGGGGTATTTTTTATCTACTTTATGTGTGTGCAATGTCTATGTAGGATATGCGTGCATATATAGGAGTGTTTCTGTTTGTATGAGTGCAGGCGTGCATATATGGACGTGACGGAGAACTGAGTGCTGGTCCTCACCGTCCTCTTTAAGACAGCACTTCTTTTTTTTTTTTTTTTTTTTTCGAGACAGGGTTTCTCTGTGGCTTTGG
>NW_004949142.1:2967081-2969390 GCF_000317375.1 Microtus ochrogaster
TTTGGAGCCTGTCCTGGAACTACCTCTGTAGACCAGGTGGTCTCGAACTCACAGAGATCCGCCTGCCTCTGCCTCCTGAGTGCTGGGATTAAAGGCATGCGCCACCACCGCCCGGCAAGACAGCACTTCTTGTTTGCTGCTCTGTGCACCAGGCTCAGTGATGGCCCAGGAGCTTCTCCCACCGCTGCCTCCCATCTCTCTGTAAGAGCACTGTGACTATAAGCATCACTACCTCGTCCGGCTCTATGCAAGTTCTGGGGATTCAAGCTCAGGACCGTACCCTTGTGTAGTGAGTAATTTACCCATTCATTGAACAGTCTCCTTTGCCCCCTTTTGGAACTTGCTATGAAAACCATGGTAGCCTTGAATTTGCTGGTGGTCCACCAGCCCCTGCCTCCCAAAAGTTGACATTATAGGCAAGCACCACTAGACCTGGATTAAACTGTTTTGTTTTGTTTTGTTTTGTTTTGTTTTGTTTTGTTTTGTTTTGTTTGAGACAGGGTTTCTCTGTGTAGCCCTGGCTGTCCTGGAACTTGCTCTGTAGACCAGGCTGACCTCACACTCAGTGATCTGCCTGGCTCTGCCTCCCAGTGCTGGATTAAAGGTGTGCATCACCACTGCCTGCCCTGGCTTTCACCGTTTTGAGACAGGGTTTCTCTGTTTAGTCGTAGTTATCCTGGAAACTTACTTTGTAAGACCAGAATGGCCTTGATCACACAGAGATCCGTCTGCCTCTGTTTCTCATGTGCTGGAATTAGAGGAGTGCCATACCACCATGCCTAATTTTTTTTTTCGAGACAGGGTTTCTCTGTAGCTTTGGAACCTGTCCTGGAACTAGTTCTTGTAGACCAGGCTAGCCTCGAACTCAGAGATCTGCCTGCCTCTGCCTCCCGTGTACAGGGATTAAAGGCATGAGACACCACCGCCCGGCTTCAATTTCTTAATATAGAAAGAATCTCAGCTGGGCAGTGATGGAGCCTCCCCAGCAAAACGAAACAAAACTCAGGATGCCCTAGAATGCCATTAGCCAGCTATCCCTCATTCTAGGAGCCCTAAAACGCTTCTACTTCCCATCCTCACCAGATAAAACCATCTTTTCACAACTAGTAAGTGGCAGGGGACGGAGGCCTGGCTGGGAGGGTGGGACTTCTGAGCCCTTGCTCTATTTCCTTTAGGAGACTAAGATCCCAGGTACAAGCCTGGCCTCTGACAACATGGAAATGAGCAAGGCAAAGCCACCAAGCCCAGGCAGCCCCTTCGACTCCACGTGAGTCACAGCAGATCAGCCTTTATCTGCACTGCCTGGGAAACCGGTGTCCTAACGAAGTAGAACATTTCAAGAGGACTTCTTTGCCTTGGGGCAGGAGTTCAGAAGGAAGTACTTTGTTCCCACAGCGTGACAGTCAGCACTGAACTCAGCTTCTCGGAGCCACACCCAGGCAATCTCCTGCGGACTCAGAGGGATGAGAGAGCAAACAGGATGGAGAAAATCAGAGCGAAGGGCAAAGGTAACAGGTCCCCACATGATCATATCCTTCGCGGTTGCAAAGCACTTTCCTACCTGGGAACTTTTTTTTAAGATTTTTTTTTTTAAATTAAGTATACAGTGTTCTGCTTGCGTGTATGCCTGCACACCAGAAGAGGACATCAGATCTCATTACAGACGGTTGTGAGCCACCATGTGGTTGCTGGGAATTGAACTCAGGACCTCTGGAAGAGCAGCCAGTGCTCCCAATCTCTGAACCATTTCTCCAGCCCCTGACCTGTGGTCCTGTCTTGACTCTATTGCAAGCCCAGAGGGACAGAAAGCGGGAACAGGCTGGGTGCAGTGGCACACATCTTTAATCCCAGCACTTGGGAGACAGAGGCAGGCAAATCTCTGTGAGTTTGAGGCCAGCCTGTTCTACAGAGTGAGTTTCTGGACAACCAGGACTATAAACAATCTATAGCTAAAAAGAAAAGAAAAAAAAGGAAAGAAAGCGGCAACAGTCCTGACTACATTCACAGAAGAGTTAAAAGGCACTTAGCACAATGCCAGAGACATAGCCGTCACTCAGCAAATCTGTTCATTCATTCCATGGGCTCCCAAAACTCAATGACCACTTGATAAAACGAGAAAACATGGCTTCATAACATGAAGAGGCTTATCTACTATAGCAGCTTCGCTAAAGAGAAAGTACTTACCCAGCATGTCCAAGACTGGGTTCAAGCTCCAGAACAAAAACAAACGGCAAGCCGGGCGGTGGTGGCGCACGCCTTTAATCCCAGCACTCGGGAGGCAGAGGCAGGCGGATCTCTGTGAGTTCGAG
>NW_004949142.1:2969777-2993487 GCF_000317375.1 Microtus ochrogaster
AAAAAAAAAAACAAAACCAATACAAGAGCTAGCAAAGAGGCACTGAAACTGAGCCCCAAGCTGTGAATACTTCCCACCTCTCCTCATCCCCGTCTCTTCCCTGTGTGTGTGTGGTGTGTGTGTGTACGGGCCAGAGGCTCAGATTTTATTCCTCCAAATTTTATTGCTTTGGTTTTTTTGAGACAGGGTCTCTCACTGGCCTTGCTAAGTCAGGCTACCTGCCCAGTGTTACCCAGGGTTTTGTTTCGTGTTGATTCGTGTCGTTTGTTTGCAGTATTAGGGAAACTAGATCCAATACTGCAGGTATTGCTTCTCAAGCAAATTCTATCAGGACCCTGTGATGCACGCACAAAAACACTCAGGGGGGTAAAGTGATTGGGCACAGAGTCCAGGTCACCTTTTGCTGCTCTCTATGGCACATGACATTAATCGAAGGAGACAGCAGGGCATTCCATCTCCCCAAACCCATGGAGATAAAAACCTCTGCCCTTTTATTAGCAGACAGTCCCAGGAATAGATAATGCGAGGCCCCTGTTCTGTGTGTGAACACGATACAGGCCTGTCAATCCTTGAGTCCCTTGCCACCAGAAGAATGTCAGTTCTGAAATCATATGCAGAAATTAGATCAAGATGTAAATGCGGGCAGAGGCGTAGCTGTCACTTGGGGAATTCCCCTGCGCCTCCTCCCCAGCTGAAGCTGCTTTCTTGCATCTCCCTAAGAGGCATCTGTCACTCACTCTTCTGGCACCCGATAGATGCTTCTGTTCTCTGGTGTTCGGAGAACCCCAGTTAAATTGGGGTTCTGACAGCAGAGCAGCTAGCCACCATGTCATAGCAGCGAAGAAAGAGGAGTTGGGTTTAGGCATTTGTGGTGTGCCTTTTACAGTCGCCTTTGTGCAAGGAAAGTGGTTTAATGCCCAGTCCTCTGACCCTTACTCAGGAAACCGGGGGTCCCTTACTGGGGAAACTGGTTTCTCCTAGCAGACTCCTCTGTGTCCCTTAGCTGACCTACATCCCTCTTATGCCTATGTGACTCTTACTGGAGTACCCCCTGGCCCTGGCACCCCTGGCACCCCTGGGGAATGGCCAATGTGGGCATCTGCTAGCTCTCCAGATGGATGGCACACAGGCAACACACAACCACAGAGGAAAAGGAGTGCAAAGGTTTAAATTTACGGAACAGGATCTGGGTTATCAAGTGCTGGGGCAAATGCCTGCGGTCCATTTAAACTTTAAATTTTAAAGGAAGCGATGGGAGAAGCAAGCAAACCAGCTAGCTTTTCAGGAGAGATGCTCCTGGCTCCTCTCTGGCCATATTCTTGGCCATTTGAGCCCATTCTTCAACTTTGGAAGTCATTTTGATTGCATTTTATTTCTTTCTTAGGAGGAGAGGCACACACGTGCCGAGGCGCACAAGTGGAGGTCGGATGGCCCCTGGAAGGAAATCTGTTTCCTTCTTCTACCACGTGAGTTCTGGGGATTGAACACAGGCCATCAGATTTGGAAGCAAGCAACCCTTACCTGCTGAATGACCTCACCAGCCCTATTCTACTTTGTTTTTATTTTTGAGAAGGTGCTCTCACACAGCCGAGACTGGCCTTGAACTCCTGACTCTCCTCCCTCCAGCTCCAGATTGGTAGTGGGATCACAGAGTACGCAGTGCTAGGATGGAATCTGGGTCTCTGTGCGTATCTGGTGCCCTCGGAGGCAAGAAGAAGGCATCAGATCTCCTGGAGCTGGAGTCATTAACAGTTGCAAGCTACCATATGGGTGCTGGGAACCAAACCCCAGTCCTATGCAAGAGCAAGATGTGCTCCTAACCACTGAGCCATCTCTCCAGCCCCGTCCACATTCTGCTAACGATGCCTTGGCAGCAGCCTGTAACACATCTTGCGGCAGCAACAGATAAGCGAACTGGGTGTGAATCTCTATCTCAGACCCTTTGTAACCAGTGAACCAATTCTACAGCCCTTTGGTTACATACTATATAGGCTAAACAAGACTCTGCCTCCCCTCCCCCCCCAAAAAAAAGGTGAGAGACAGAAAACTGAGAGTTGAGTACACATCAACTATGGTGGGCCACTTAAGAACAACTTAGAAGCTCTCTGTGCAAGGGTCAGCCATGGCTCTTCACAGTTATAACCCTAGCACTTGCAAGGCTGGAGCAGGAGGATCCCAATTTTGAGACCAGACTGTGCTACAGAGCAAGATGCTATTCCAAGAAGAAGAAAGAAGCTGGGTGGTGGTGGTGCACACCTTAATCCCAGTACTTGGAACCAGAGGCAGGTGGATCTCTGTGAGTTTGAGACCAGTCTGATCTACAGAGCGAGTTCCAGGATAGTCAGGGATGTTCTATAGAGAAGTCCTGTTTTGTAAAACAAAACAAACAAAAAACTTGATAAGCCTCAGAGAATTGTGACTTCGAGGTTCCTTTCCTGCCCACTCTGTACAGGGGAAACTTTTGAATATTTAACTTCCATATAGGTAGATGCTATGTAATAACATACCAGCTATACAATTTCCTCCTAGAAACAGTGATGAACAGAGACCTGAGCCAGTTAAGGGGGACAATTACGTATTTTTAATGCTCTTTAGGAACAACCTAAAATATATTTGTTTGCTTTCTTTTTTTAAGTTGAAGGAGAATGAGGGGTTTTGGTTTAATGATTTCAGAGTTTCACTTTTGTAAGGGAAGAGTTCCATGGATGGCAGGTGGCAGAGGACATGACCATCCTCGGTGTCACTAAACTTTATTCCTGGAAGCGGTTAAGAAGGTAAAACTTATGTTAACATGTACATTGTCACAAGACATGGAGGGAGCTACTCTTCCTCTCACAACTACTAAATCATGTCCCACACATCCATTAAGTCGGGGTTTACTTATTTATTTATTTATTTATTTATTTATTTATTTATTTATTATGTATACAATATTCTTTCTGCGTGTATGCCTGAAGGCCAGAAGAGAGCACCAGACCTCATTTCAGATGGTTGTGAGCCACCATGTGGTTGCTGGGAATTGAACTCAGGACCTTTGGAAGAGCAGGCAATGCTCTTAACCACTGAGCCATCTCTCCAGCCCCTCGGGGTTTACTCTTAAAGAGGGCCAGGGGTACAGCTCAGGCTAGAGCATGCTCATACCAGGTCCTCAGCATAATCCTTACGGGAACCAAAGAATAAAGCAAAACTTAATAATAAAGCAAAAGCCCTCCTATAGCAAGAGCAGTCCCTCTCTTAATGTTTGTGCGTTAGTGTGTGTGTGTGTGTGTGTGTGTGTGTGTGTGTGTGTGTGTATGCGTGTTGCGCAGGTCACAAGAAGGGGTGAGTGTGCAAGAATGTATCCCTGAGTGTGAGGCCAAAAGACGTCAGGTGTCATTCCTTAGGTGCTGTCTGTCTTATTAAATTTTTTATCTACTGTCATCCTCTGTGGTGTGTGTATGTGTGTGCAGTGTGTATATGGTGTACCTGTGTACATGTGTAGTGTATTGTATAATGGTATATGCATATATAGTGTGTGTATGATGTGTGTGTGGTGTGCGTATGGTATATGTATGGTGCCTCCCAAGTGCTGGGATTAAAGGTCTTGCACCACCACCACCCAGCTGGTACTGATTTTGAAGGAAAGGTTGTTTCTTTTTAATTATGTGTATTCACATAATGTAACTGCATACATGTGAGTGCGGGTATGCTCATAACCCAGAAAAGGGCACTGCAGCTCCTAGCGCTAGAATTACAGGTGGCTGTAATCCACCTGACCTGGGTGTCATCAGGAATCAGACTCAAGTCCCCTGCAAGAGCAGTGTGTGCTCTCCACTGCTGAGCCGACGCTCCATTCTTACGGAATAGCAGGAGGGGGGCCATTTGTAACCCCTCGTAGAAAGAGACTGGGACAAATGAAGATTAGCTGTGAACCATCCAGGGTGGTAGATGACCGACACACCACGGTACATGAACTGCAACTAGCTGCTCCAGAGGAATGGAGCTTGGCCTGAAGCAACGGGACAAGTCGTGGGACACCGGTTTCCATGCGGTCTCCTCAGTCACTCATTAAGCTCCAAGTACCCAGCCAAGTCAGTCACCCAGGAGATGGCTGGCTCTTGCCAAGTCACAGACCCTGGGTCATGCCGCAAGCTCTGACTAAAAGGTTACTGAGGACAGGAAAGTGACCCTGCTGGTGAGCAAAAGGACAAGATTGGCTTTTAATCCTTGTCCTGATTTCCACTCCGAATGTGGGCAAGACAGCAGGACTGGAAAAACCTGTCCTGAGGGGATCCTGGAAAAACCTCACTGAGGAAACATTGGGAAGCAATCATTTGAGTCAAGACCAAGCTTAATTCTATATCCTTCTTCCTGGGGCCTTCTCAATCAATCTCCCAGCAGGGTGGGCTGCTTCCACTGTTACAAAAACAATCCTTCTAAGGTAACTCCTCTGAGCCTAAGTCTTGGTATAGCAGGATCACTGTAAAGTGTCATCCCAGGGCTGCCTTAGAAAGTTGATAAGACAGCCAGGCAGTGGTGGTGCACGCCTTTAAATCCCAGCACTCGGGAGGCAGAGGCAGGTGGATCTCAGTGAGTTCGAGGCCAGCCTGGTCTACAAGAGCTAGTTCTAGAACAGGCTCCAAAACTGCAGTGAAACCCTGTCTCGAAAAAAACAAATAAAAAAAGAAAAGAAAGAAAAGAAAAGAGAGAAAAATGACAAGACCAACCCTGGCCTGGATCGTGACCCACCGTCGTCATCCCCTTCATTACCCAAGGTTCCCGCCAGCGGTCCTCCTCTGGCCAGCCCTTGGCCAAGCCCTTTCTCTCCCCTTCATTATCGTTCATTTGGAGTTGTTTTCCTTGGCTCCCATTTTTGTCCCATCCACAGATTTCTTCTTTAATAGCAACAGCCTAACAAGGTCATTTTCACAACCCTCTATCTTATTAGAGATCAGCTGCACCATCTAGAGGTAATTACGGCCTTATTTACCAAAGAGCTGACCTTGAAAAGCTGTGTTTGAGACCAACCTTCTTGGGTTGCCCGTTGGTAGTGTTCTCGGGTTGGTATTTTTAGTGTCCCATTGTGGGAGTCGTGGGCAAACTCGGGACAAGTTGGCCAGCCAGGTGTATAAGAACATAATGGAGGCACTGGAATCTGGATTCAAATTCTGCATCTGCTATTTCCTAGCTATCTAACCTTAGAGAAGTCACTTAACTCCTCCAAGCCTCCGTTTTCTCATCTGTTAAATGGACACAGGGCTGGCAGAATGGCTCAGCAGGAGAAGGTGCTTGCCAAGCAAACCTGGCAACCAGTTTCATTCCCAGAATCCCCAGCAAGGTGAACGTTGTCCTCAGACCTCCTCATGTGTGCCAAAGCACACGCATCCACCCACATACATACTAATAATGAATACTTTTTTTTTTGTTTTGGTTTTGGTGTTGGTTTTGCTGTTAGTTCAAGGATAACCAGGACTACATAGTAAAGTTGGAGCAAGCTTGGGCTCCACGTCTCAACAGAGAAGAAAAGTGAACAAGATGGTATTTTGTTTCCTCAAACTACAAGGCTTGGGAGTACTTGCGGGTGTTGGCTGTGCTTGTTTGTTTTATTCTTTGCTGTGGGGCTGCAGTTTTAGTGCACAATCCTTATCCAGTTTGTGTGTGTCAGGCTTGTCAGTGCTGATGAGTGTAACTGCTCCAGCTGGCAGCTCGATTCGGAATCAAGAAACATTGAAGTTCAAAGTCATCCTTAGTGGCCTCCAGAGTTTGAGGCCAGCCTGGACTACATGAAGTTCTGTCGGAAAGAAAGAGAGGCTGTGCTGCCTCTCATCACCTTTTACTATACTGTGCCTGGATCATGGACCAGAATGTAGTTAGTGAATGGCCAAATACAAGGTCAAAGACACACAACTCAAGGACAGGGGTCGGAGAGATGGCTCAGTGTCTGAGATCACTTGCGGCCCTTGCAGAGGACATGGTTTCAGTTCCCAGCATCCACATGGCAGCTCATAACCATTGGCAACTTCAGCTTCAGGAGATCCAATGCCCTCTTCTGACCTCCATGGACAAAAAGCATGCATGTATACAGCTGCACAGGCTGGCAGAACCCCCTTATTCATAAAATAATAAAATAAATTAAAAACAAGCAAACAAATACAAATGCGTATTTACTAAAATCATGTATTTACTACTTTGCTGTGTGTGTGTGTACCAATGAGTGCAAGCACACGCGGAGGCCAGAAGGAGATGACAGACACCCCGAGCTAGAGTTCCAAATGGTTGCGAGCTACCATAGGAGTTCTGGGAACCGAACCTGGATCCTCTGCAAGAGCAGACAATGTTCTTAACCACTGAACCAGCTTTCCAATCCCCAAATGCATACTTTTATCAATTTTATTACAAAAATACTCGCACATAATTAAAAAACATCACATACCAAATGTAACCAGACTCAAAGGCTATACAACCTCATGAACTTCTGTACATTTCAAACAGGCATGTGGAATAGCTGTGGGCCTTCACGTTGAATTTTATATTTTCAGTATCTAATATATTTTGTTGTTGTTGTTGTTGTTGTTTATTTTGTTTTTTTCAAGACAGGGTTTCTCTGTGTAACAGTCCTGGCTGTCCTGAAACTCACTCTATAGACCAGCCTGGCCTTGAACTCACAGAGATCCACCTGTCTCTGCCTCCCGAGTGCTTGGGTTAAAGGTGTGCGCCACCACCACCCGGCAGTATCTAATATATTTTATGTACTTATTGATCACTGTCTTAGGGTTTCTGTTGCTATGACAAAACACCATGATCAAAAAGCAAGTTGGGGAAGAAAGGGTTTATTTGGCTTACACCTCCACATTGCTGTTCATCACTGAAGGAAGTCAGGACAGGAACTCAAACAGGGCAGGACTGTGGAGGCAGGAGCTGATGCAGAGACCATAGAAGGGTATTACTTACTGGTTTGCTTCCCCGTTGCTTGCTTAGCCTGCTTTCTTATAGAACCCAGGACCACCAGCCCAGGGATGGCACCACCTACCATGGGCTGGGCCCTCCCCCTTTGGTCACTAATTGAGAAAATGCCTTACAGCTGACTCTCATGGAGGCATTTCCTCAGCTGAGGCTCCTTCCTCTCTGATGACTCTAACATGTGTCAAGTTGACACACAGAGTCGGCCAGTACAATCACTAAAACCGAAATATCCATGATAAAACCGGAACCAGAAAAATAATTATGTTCATAGTCTCTTTCATAACTCATACCCCCTCTCTGCACTCGGTCCTTTTTTATTCCCTTATATTCATCCTTCCTTTGTTCTCTTCTCTTCGTGTTGTGCTGGATCCACATGCACATTTGTTCACACACACACATGCACACCCATAGTTGGCTCGATTCTTCTGCAAGAGCTTAAACAGCTGGGCCAGCTCTCCAGGCCCCAAACACGTACGTTTACATGCAAACTTCCCTGTGTGTAGCCCAGGCTGCCCTCAAGCTCCCTGTTGCTCCTCCGTCATTCTCCCAGGTGGGGGATTGCATTTCTGCGCCGCCGCCGTACCGAACCCACAAGCAGTGTCTGACCCAAAGACCCCAGAGAAAGGAGAGCCCAGACGAGGGACCCCTAAAGCTCTGCTATCAGACTAGAAGTCAGACACTGTTTTCATCCTTCCAACGTTCTTCAGCCCAGTGAGTTACCTCTGCTTTCGGAGTGGGGAGGGGGCGCCCACGCTAGTGCTATGGAAGCTAACATATCACAGTCCTATTTATAGTTTCCTGCTACGCTGGGGATGAAACCCGGGGTCCCGCGAACGCTGGCCAAGCGCTTTGCCACCTCACTTCCAGAGTGTAATATTTCATTTCCCACACCAAGCCCCAGCCACTTCTCACCTCCAGGCTTTGTCGGAGCTCAGAATTGATTTCTGTCCCCAGGTGTGGGACAACTTGCACTCCCCTGAGGCTTGATCTGCCCTGGCTGGGCCCGTTTATTTTTCCACCTTTGAACTTCCTCCCAGCCCAGAGCAAGCCTGCTTTCTAGCCTGAGTCTTCCCCACTTAGGGATGCGAAGGTGTGTGTCTAACACTGGCAAAGATGGAGGAGCTGGCAGCCTCGGGGGGGGGGGGGGCGCTGAAAAAACATTACTGGCGTGTTTCCCCTGGAAATGGAAGCTAATCCTTCCCTCCCTTTTTTTGTTTTTGTCTTTTGTTTGTGCGGTTTTGGGGGTTGTTGAGACAAAGTCTTGCTAGTGAGGTCATTCAGACTGGCTTGGAACTGGAGATCTCTCCGCCTCCACCTCCTCCAAGTGCTGAGATCGACAATGTGGCTACCACACCTGCCCTGCTGGACTGCTGGAATTATGTTCCCATCCCACCTACACCCCCGGGGGGTGTTATATACATGTTCCCGTGTTTGTGTGCACGTGTGTGCTCAGAGACCAGGTGTCAATGTCCAAGGTCCTCCTCCAGAGCTCTCCGCCTCATTTTGCGATAAGATCTCTTACTCAGCCTTGGAGCTCGTCCCGTTCAGCTAGGCTAGCTGACCACTGAGTTCCAAAGATCAGTTGCCCCTGCTCCCCACACACTGGGATATTACAGACTCCTGCTAGCTTCTGTGTCTGGCTTTTATGGGGGAGTTAGGGATTTGAACTCAGGTTTCCATGCCTGTGTGGCAGGCACTTTACCAGCTCCTGGAGGTTTGGGGTTGGTTTTTTGTTTGTTTGTAATGTATTTGTTGGGAGGGGGCATAAGGAGTATCACATATAGCAGACAAGGAACCTTTTTAAAATTTTTTCTTAATTTTTAAAAAAAAATTTTATTGGTGTTTTCCCATGGGTGTCAGGTCCCCTGGAACTGGAGTTACAGACAGTTGTGAGCTGCTATGTAGGTGCTGGGAATTGAACCTAGGTCCTCTAGGAAGAGCAGTCAGTGCTCTTAACCACTGAGCCACCTCTCCAACAGGTCAAAGGACAACTTGCTGGGGTCCATTCTCTGTCTCCACTATGTGAGTTTCTGGGATAGGAATCTGGGGTGAACTCTGACCTCTGGTAATCAGGCTTGGTGGCAAGAATCTTTACTTAACGAACCTCTCTCTCACAGGCCCTTGAATTTAGTTTTCATTTGAAGTTCACTACAGGACAGAGCTAAGAGGTCCTCACAGTAGGTAAGGGGCCATCTAGACTAGATCACTGCCCCCCAAACTCCATCCCCACCAAATTGTTCTGAGTACCTTTCTACTCACTTCGGAGGATAAAAGGGTTCCCTGCCAGACAGTCATAAGTGGGCAAGGCGGATCGCTGCCTTTCCTGCAACAATTTCACTGGTGTGAGAAAGCCTCCCTCCCTGGCCCCGGGGCCCAGCACTTTCTCCCTTCCCTGGCACTTTTGGGAAGATACGCCCTCCCAGGAGTGCAGAGAAAGTGGCCTGGTTTTTTCAGAAGAACACCCCATTCTCCAGGGACTGCCAGGTGCCCAAGTAAGAGCTTGGGAGAAACTCTGGCTTTCATTAGGTTGGAACGCTGCCTTCTTGGCAAGTTTCTAGGTGATAATGGGGTTGAGCTGTCTGGCCTCTCTGGGCACCCATACACAGAATGCACATACATTACACATGCCGTCACACATACACATGCAGCCACATACATGCACGCAGTCGTATGCACACACGCAGTCACATACATGGTAAATAAATCTTTTTTAAAAATAAAGAAATCACTTAAGACCTGCTGTGCACACTCCCAGCTCCAAAATGCTTCCCACTTAGAGAGCGTTTCACCATTCATGCCCCGCACTGGGCATCGTGGCCCATGACCGGAATCTCAGCCCTATGAGGCTGAGGCAGTAGGTAGGACTAATGTCAGTTCAAACCTAGCCTCTTCCACATAGTGAGTTTGAGGCCAGCATGGGCTACAAAGAGAAATCCTCTCAAAAAACTAAAACAAAACCGATGATGTTGGGGAGATGACTAAATGCTTGTGACACAAAAGTGAGTACCGAGTTCCTTTCCCAGCACCTGCAAGCCGTGCTCAGTGACACACACCTGTGATCCCAGGTGCGTGGAAAATGGAGGCAGGCAGACCCCTGGAGCGCAGAGGCCAGCCAGTCTAGTCTAGTGAGCTCCAGGTTTAGTGAGATACCCTGTCTCACAAAATAAGGGAGAAGAAGCCGGGCGGTGGTAGTGCACGCCTTTAATCCCAGCACTCGGGAAGCAGAGGCAGGCGGATCTCTGCGAGTTCGAGGCCAGCCTGGTCTACAAGAGCTATTTCCAGGACAGGAACCAAAAGCTACGGAGAAACCCTGTCTCGAAAATCAAAATAAATAAATAAATAAATAAATAAATAAATAAATAAGGGAGAAGAAGACACCCACTGTAACCTTTGGCCTCCACATACATGTGTGTACACACACACTCATACTCATATACATGTAAACATACACACCATAAAGGACAGACAACACACAAAAAGTGGGTAGTTGCTCATATCTGTAACTCAGCACTCAGCAGGCTGAAACAGAAGGATCCCTGTGAGTTAGAGGCAACCACGGACTATGTATATAGTGAGCTTCAGCCCAGCTTGGACCATAGAGTGAGATCCTGGATTTAAAAATGCAAGACAAAGGCCAAGTGGTGGTAACGCTTTAATCCCAGCACTCGGGGGGCAGAGGCAGGTGGGTCTCTGTGAGTTCAAGGCCAGCCTTGTCTACAAAGTGAGTTCTAGGACAGCCAGAGCTGTTACACAAAGAAACCCTATCTTGAAAAACCACAACAAACAAACGAAAAACACAGGCATCAACAGCAAAAGCCCACTAAAGTTCATATACTGTTTTTCCACTAAATCACTTGAGTTCTGTGACAAACTCGTGATGTGTTAATTGGGAGTTGTCAGCTTCATTTTACTGCAGGGGAAGGCAACGACCAGAAAGGCTAAGTGACCTGTCTAAGGCCATCCTGCTGGTACAGAACTGATGAGATACGACCAGGATCCAGGGGCTCTGATTCCTAGTTCAAGGCCACCTTGGGTCCTTCTCTGCCCTGACCTGTGCTTAGGTTTGCTGGGGCAAAGGGAGAAACTGACTTTCCCATTGGAGTCATTGGACTACATGCCCAGGGACAGCCTCTTCACGGTGATTAAATTGTCCTGGGCTAGTGACAGATCGGAAGTCCGGGAGGCAGGCAGACAATGGATGCATTGAAGAATGCCTCTGGGACGACCCAGCCGATGTGAGCCATCCATCAGCAAGAGCTGACGGGACCCGCTGGACCCCTCCAGTGCCTCTGGAGAGAGGGCATTTGGGGGCTGATGAGCCAGATGTGGTCTTCAGACATTTGCATCTGAAATTCCTCATTTCCTGGTATGGATTGATGGCAGAGGCTTGCAGGGCTGGCATAATGGGCTTATCACTTTCATCGCCTTTGATCCTCACTTAAGACAGCCTGGTCGTGGTGGTGGTTCCCCAAAGCTTTAAATGACTGGAAGAATACAATGAGACAATGGCCATGTTGGCCTGTGGAAGGAGGTTTACAAGAATGCACTAGAATGTTTAAATGTAGCTTATTTTTTCTTCTTAATATTACACTTATTATTATCATTGTTATTATTAATATTATTATTAATTATTATCATTATTATTTTGAGACAGGATCTCTCTATGTAGCTCTGGGCTGTCCTGGAACTCTCTCTACAGACCAAGCTGGGTGAACTCACAGGAATTATCCCCATCTCTGCCTCTGGAGCACTGGGATTAAACGTGTGCACCACCACACTTGGTTAACTTCTTGGGTCAAGGTAAGGTCCCATTAAGTTGCCCAGGCTGGTCCAAACTTACTCTATAACCCAGGCAGGCCTTAAATTTACCATCCTCCTGCCTCAGCCTCCTGAGCATCTGGGACGATAGGCTTACAGTCTGTATTGATTTATTATAACTAACCATCTCTCTCTTTCTTCCTCCCTCTCTCCTTTGTTTCTTTTTGTTTTTCTTTTGAGGCAGGGTCTCACTCTGTAACAACCCTCCTGGCTCAGCTTCCTACACACTGGAATTACAGGTATGTAATTTCATCTCCAACAAAGCAAATCTTTATTTCTGTGTAAATTTTAAGATACCTTTGATTGATGAGGCTATAAGATTCTTGAACACAGCTGCCAAGACCTTCTAGAAGGTCTTCAACAATCATGACTTCCGGATGGCCTTAGAACAGGGGAAAAGGGCAAGATGACCTCAGAGGTCACTAAACTCTACCTACCACGTTGGAGGTGGGGAGCATAGCAGACACTCGGTACAGAATTTTAAAGCCAGCCCTGCACACAGGGGTTTGCTGCAAGACATCTCAGCGATGCAAAGTGGAGCGGAGACCTGCAGCTGCCGGCGGACCTCCTCACACAAGGACACCTGGGAACCTAATGCCTCAGAGTCATTTCCACCCTCGGCACCACACCGGCCATAAGCTGAACAGAGAAACCAGAGCAATAAACTAACCATAAATCAAAGCCAACCATGTTAATAAAATGGACCCACAGGGTCAGGGTGGCAGGCAGAACATTAGAATTCAGACAGCTTTAGGATCTGTCTGGACAAATTACACAAATTGCTGTCAGAGGTACCCCAAAGTTCACATACGATATGCCTCGGGGCTCATTTGCCTCCCATTCCCCCCCGGCAGTAAATTATTAACTGAACAAGATCCGGCTGGTACAGCCGCAATTCCAGTGCAGGCCTGCTCTCTGCACAGAAACTCACTCAGTAATCTGGAGTAGAAATGACCCCTCACCTTCACCCCACCCTGACCGCACCCTGTCCAAAGTCCCACAGAGCCCTGGGACCAGGTTGCAGAGGGAGAGCCCCAAAGCAGCGTCCCAATGAGCAGACAGACAAAGGTGGCCCTGCGCCTTAGAATAACACTGACCCAAAACTCAGTGACCTTGTAAAAACCAAGGACGCCAGAAGCCACTGGAGATGAGAGGAAAGAGAAGAAACTGCAGGAGACGCCCAGGATAAAGAAGGAGGGAGGTGGAACAAGGGAAGAGGAGAAACACTACCCTTTGGGGGCAGGATGTAGGACCGGGCAAATGCAGGTTTCTAAAGAGCAGCTGCTGCCATTTCAATGTGCTCATCTCCGTTCCTGGAGGACCTTCCAGTCCTGGGTGCTCAGCTCAAAACCACCAGGAGCCAATCCCAGTGCTCGGGAGGCAGAAGCAGACAGATCTCTGTGAATTCCAGGAATAGCCCTGTCTACATAGAGTCCAAGAATAGCCAGAGGTCCACAGAGAGATGTAGAGAGACCCCGCCTTTTGGGGCGGAACAGCCTCGGGCGAATGTTTTTACTAATGAATTGGAACGCGAGACTGGAGCCCTTCCTGTTTCCGGTTTTACGGTAGATCGGTGGATCGCTGAACTCCGGGTGTGTGAGTGTGCTTTTATATTAAAATTGTCTTCTTGTACCCACTGGCCTGGATTAATTAAATTCGCCTTCATTTTGGCCCCCACCGGGTGTGTGAGTGTGCTTTTATATTAAAATTGTCTTCTTGTACCCACTGGCCTGGATTAATTAAATACGCCTTCAGAGAGATCCTGTCTCAAAACACCAAAAAATTTAGCCGGTAGGTGGTGGCGCACACCTTCAATCCCAGCACTCAGGAGGCAGAGGCAGGTGGATCTCTGTGAGTTCGGGGCCAGCCTGGTCTACAAGAGCTAGTTCCAGGACAGGCTCCAAAGCTACAGATAAACCCTGTCTCAAAAAACAAAACAAAACAAAGCAATTAATAAAGAGCCGGGCGGTGGTGGCACATGCCTTTAATCCCAGCACTCGGGAGGCAGAGGCAGGTGGATCTCTGTGAGTTCGAGGCCAGCCTGGTCTACAAGAGCTAGTTCCAGGACAGGCTCTAAAGCTACACAGAGAAACCCTGTCTCGAAAAACCTAATAATAATAATGAACAACAACAATAATAATAATGGAATAACCCCACGGGGATCTGGGATGTAGCTCATTGGTGGAGTAATTGCCTAGCATTTGCAAGACCCTGGCTTCCCAGGACCAACTTTAAAACCAGAACAGAGGACAGGCAGTGGTGGCACACGCCTTTAATCCCAGCACTCAGGAGGCAGAGGCAGGCAGATCTCTGTGAGTTCGAAGCCAGCCTGGTCTATAAGAGCTAGTTCCAGGACAGGCTCCAAAGCTACAGAGAAACCCTGTCTTGGAAAACCAAAAGAAAAAAAAAAGAAAGAAAAGAAAAAAACAGAACAGAGTGTCCATGGATTTCCTTAAGTGGATAAGAGAGAGGCAGAGACCAGAGACATGGAATCCCTGGGGAAAGCTGCTTAGCCAGACTAGCCAAATCCAATCCGTGAGGTCTGGATTCCCTGAGAGGCTCTGGTCCTCAAGCTCACATGGCAAGCCCATTACCCACTCCCCATCTCCCCGGTTCCACTCTTTTGTTGTGGTTTTATTTAAAGATTGGTTTTATTTTTTTCATTAAAAATGTTTTTTGGAGTTACAGAGCTGTGCTGGGAATCCAGCCCAGGTTCTCTGCAAGAACAGCAATCACTCTTAACCTTAAGCCATCTCTGCAGACCCTTATTACTCATTTATATACTGTTTACTTGGGACAGGATCTCCCATGTAGCCCTGGCTGGCCTGGAATCCAGAGATCCACCTCTGATCCCCAAGTTCTGGGATTAAGGATGTGCACCACCAAGCCCAGCTTAATTTTATAATTTTTTAATATCTTCTGCCTCCCTCATGATGGAATTATATCAGGGCTGCAGATCACTGGGCTCTCAGATGGGTTCTGAGGCTCCTAAATCTGCCGTTGACTATACCTGTTGAATGTCTCCCCAGCTTCAAGTGTTTTAATCAATGAATGCCTATACTTCTAAATATTCAGTAGAAGAAAAACGTGTGCTCAAACAAAAATGTGTAAAATGTGTACCCAAATGTTCACAGCATTCGCTATTCACAATGGTCAAAAGGTGGACACAGCCCAACTGTTCATCAGCTCAGTGAATCAACAGTGTTGGTATACAATGCTATCATTCAGCAATGACAAAGAGGACCGAGAAACAATACATGCTGTAACACGATGCTTTTTTTTTTTTTTTTTGAGACAGGGTTTCTATTTTGTTGTAGCTGTCCTGGAGTTTACTATATAGACCAGGCTGGCCTGGAACTCACAGAGATCCTCCTGCCTCTGCTGTCTGAGTGCTGAGATTAAAGACATGAGCAACTAGACCCGGCTCAAGATGCATCTGGAAAATATTACGCTAAGTGAAAGAAGCCTGACATGAAGGGCTATGTGTTGTTGGGTTCCAGTCTTAGGAAACGCCCCAAACAAGCAAATATCACCATCATCCCAGAATGAAGGAGGTAAAAGCAGGTGGATCTCTGTGAACCCAAGATCAGCTAGAGCTGTAGAGAGGGCTGTCTCGGGGGAAAATAAATAAATAAGTAGATAGATAGATAGATAGATAGATAGATAGATAGATAGATAGATAGATAGAGAGATAGAGAGATAGATAGATAAAAGGTCCCTAGTCTTCTGGAAGATGGAAGCAGGAAGATCAGTAATTCAAGGCCATTTTCCCATTATGTAGCAGTTTGAGACCAGCCTGACTACATGAGACCAAGTCTCAAGCAACCAATTCATAGAGGCGAGAGAAAGGAGACAATTACTGAATGAGCATAAGGACTCTTTTCGCCCCCTCAGAGGCTTTTAAGCTCAGGACCCTCCTGGCTCAGCCTCCAGATATCTAGAACTACAGATATGCATCTCCAGAAACTGTACACTCTAAGACAGTGAATTCTGGGGGCCAGAAAGATGGCTCAGTGGGCAAAGGCACTTTCTGTCAAGTTTGACAACATCAGTATGATATCCACGGCCACATAGGGGAAGGAGAACTGGCTACTGCAAGTTGTCCTTTGACCTCTGTATGCATGCTGTGGCACACATGCACATGACTTTACACACACGTGTGTACACACACACACAAAATAATTCATAAACTACATAAACAGAAATTACTGTCTGATAATATACAAAATAAGACAATGAGAAGGTATGGGGATATAGTTCAACTGGTAGAGTAATTGCCTAGCGTGCATAAGGCCCTAGGTTCAATTCCCCAAGACAATATATGGGTGGCATGTGGCTGTAATCTCAGAGCCGGGACTCAGAAGCAGGAGGATGAGGAACCGGAGGCCAGCCTGGACTACATACTAAGCTGAGTTTCAAAAACAAAACAAGTTCTCGCCTGTCATGTGTCACTGAAGCTGCCTCAGACACCAAATGCTTAGTGGAACCCCCGGGGTCTTTAAAAGCCTTTGATGCCTGGCGACCATCCTCAGACACGCTGTTGTAAACAGTCTCAGGAGCAGTGAGGGGAAGGCACGGTCCCCGATCCTTTCAGTGTGCAGCAAGATGTGAGAGCCAGTGCAGCTGAGCAAATGGCAGACGAGCAATTGTTTCTGGAAGCCAAAAGCCAGACCCAGCCAGCTTTGCTCTGACCTCAGAGCAATCAGGCCAGATCAGTCCTTGGCAAAGCAAACAGCTATAGTCATCCCCACTGTTCAGCAAGCCAGACAAATGAGAACATCCCCGCCCACTCCTTCAGGGCCACCGCTCTCTCAGTAAACACGCGGCGGATAAGCAGTCCGTAGTTCTGATGGAGGATGTTCTGCAATGTGTGGCCTCCTCCTTTTGCCCCACACTCTCTTGCTGCCTCCATTTGTTGCCAGGGGACTAGTGAGGAGGAAGGATGCCTCTTAGTAACACATGACCGCAAGGACGATGAGGCTTCTGGGTCCCCCTTCCCGGGACATTTGTGCTTTCAAGGACCCAACTGCTACACTGAGCTAGGGGTCACCAACTATGGCATTTCAGGGACAGAGCCCTGTGTGACGGCTCACTTCTATAATCCCAACGTCCAGAAGGTCAAGGGAGGGGACTGCTTCAAATTGTAGGCTAGCCTCTGCTACATAGTGAATTCTAGCTCAGCCAAGGATACATAGTATGTCCTTATCTCAAAAAACTGGGCCAGTAAGATGATTCAGTAGGCAAAGGAACTTGCTGCCAGGCCTAAGGACCTGAGTTCAATCCTGAGAACCCACATGGTAGGGGAAAGTCAGCTTCTGCAAGCTGTTCTCAGACCACATGTACCAATACCTACCCACAGAAGGAGTAAGTAAATGTAATTTTGAGTATATATGTGTGGGAGAGACAGGGTCTCACTGTTTAGCCCTGGCTGTCCTGGAACTCACTCTGTAGCCCAGGCTGACCTAGAACTCCGAGATCCACCTGCCTTTGCCTCCCAAGTACTGGGATTGGAGGCATGAGCACCCATGTCGGGTTAATTTCTTTAATTAATTAATTAATTAATTTTGGTTTTTTTGAGACAGGGTTTCTCTGTAGCTTTGGAGCCTGTACTGGAGCTAGCTCTTGTAGACCAGGCTGACCTCGAACTCATAGAGATCCTCCTGCCTCTGCCTTCCGAGTGCTGAGATTAAAGGCATGCACCACCACCGCCCAGCAATTTCTTTAATTTTAAAAACCAAAACCAAAATAGAATAGTCAGGTATATTGCTCCACCACACCTGGCTGAAGGAAGCCTTTTGTGTTGCTCTGGGTCTTCTCTCTTTTTCTCTCTCCTTTTCTTCTTTTTAGACAATCTCAGTGGTTTTTTTTCTTTTTGTAAGATTTATTTCATGTTTTGGTTATGTACATATGTATGTGTCTGTGTGTGGACACATGCACATAAAAGTGCAGATACCTTGTAGGGTCCAGAAGAGGGGATCTGCTGCCCCTGGAGCTAGAGCTACAGGCAATTGTGAGCTGCCTGACACAGGGACTGGGAACCTAACTCAGGTCCTCTGTAGAACAGCAAACATTGTTCAGAGAATCATCATTGTCTAAAATTCACTGAGCATTTACTATGTGCTGAGAACTGTTCTAAGCTCTGTCTGCATTAATCAGCCTTCTATAATTCCATGATTTGGGAGGCTGAGGTGGGAGGATCATAAATTTCAGGTAAGCTGGGGCTAGAGAGGGACAACTTGTCTCAAAAACCAAACTGAAAAACAAGTAACTAAAGTTTCCCTAAGGAAATCCTTAAGATTCCTATATTATGTGAGAGACTTCACACTACCAAAGAGAGACAGAGGTGCACTGTAGACATGCAATGTATCTAAGACCTTCCAGCTAGGATTTAAACTCAGGGTCTCTGGTTTCAGAAGTCAATTCTTTTATTTTGTTTTGCTTTTTGTTTTTGTTTTTTGTTGTTGTTGTTGTTATTGTTTGTTTGTTTTGTTTTTGTTTTTGAGACAGGGTTTCTCTGTAACTTTGGAGCCTGTTCTTAAACTCACTCTTTAGACCAGGCTATCCTCAAACTCACAGAGATCCACCTGCCTCTGCCTCCCCAGTGCTGGGATTAAAGGTGTGCGCCACCACCGCCCTGCTCAGAATCCCCATTCTTAACCACCGTGTGAATGAAACCCAGGAGAGTTGAGCTATGGACAACTCTAGACAAGGAACGGGGTGGTTGTTTCTACCTGGGGCATCATGGATATTTGGAGTGAGGTAATTTGTTGTTTAGGTCCATCCCTCCCTCCAAGTGCTCAATCCCCGCAGTGATAACCAAGGGGCAGGATTCCAAAACAAACCTCATCTGAAAACCACTGGGATAGATCGTCTTTTCCTCTCAGTCTTTTCTGTTGTGTGTGGGTTGGGAGAAGCACGAATATCTCTACTCTTCTAGTCTGTGAGCCTTTTCAGGACAGTGCTCGCTTGTGTCTCTTCCTTTGTCCACAGGGCTTGCCCCATAGATCCCTGCACAACTTTATTCCATTGGTGCTGAGCGTGCCTGAGAGCACCCAGAATTCTCATCCTGACTCTTCCTTACCCGGGGCTCAGCTGGGCAGTGACCAAAAGAGGTGCCCACCCAGCCTTTTGTTTTCTGTTCTAGGTTTATATGTGAGAAAGAGTGTGTTCATGCATGTGTGTGTTCTGTTTGCTCGTAGTACCTGGACCCAACCAGGAGTCTTGTATGTGCTCAGCAAGCGTTCCCACCCCTGAGCTGCACCCCTGGCCTCTCCAGTCTTAATGAACTGGCATAAGAGGAAGCAGAATATGGCAGGGTGACCTCCGGCGACCCTCACGAGCACACTACAGTTTTCTGTTTCTCATTTAGTCTCCCTAAAAAGCCAACATGGGAGGAAGGAAAAGCAGGGATTCGTAGTGTTTTCTACCAGGAGGGAGGAGAATGTGACACTAACAGTGTTGCAAGGGGACAGGAAATAACTCGGTGGTGCTTGCCACCAAGCCTGACGTCTTCCATCCCAGAACCCACAGTCTAGGAGAGGTCCCACCCCTGCAAACTGACTTCTGCACACTCACATGCACACGTAAGCACAAGCAAAAGTAAGTAAATAAATGTAAAGCCAGGGGGGCTGGAGAGATGGCTCAGCGGTTAAGAACACTGACTGTTCTTCCAGAGGTCCTGAGTTCAATTCCCAGCAACCACATGGTGGCTCACAGCCATCTGTAATGAGATCTGGTGCCCTCTTCTGGTGTGCAGGTATAGGCAGAACACTGTGTACATAATAAATAAATAAACAAAAAAATGTAAAGCCATTCTTTTTTTCCTTCTCTCCCCCTTCCTCTGCCATCTCAGACAGGGTTTCTCTGTATAACAACTCTGGCTGTCCTGGAACTCACTCTGTAGACCAGGTTGACCTCAAACACACAGAGATCCACCTGCTTCTGCCTCCCAAGTGCTGGGATTAAAGGCTTGAGACACCACAGTTAGTACCTTTAAAAATAATATTTCAAAAAAATTTTTTTAAATGTTTTTATGTGTGTGAGCAAAGACCCACATACCTGTACACCAGATGTCACATTCCCTGGAAATTGGAGTTACAGGCAGTTGTGAACTGCCATGTGGGTGCTGGAAAACCAACCCGGGATCTCTGGAAGAGTATCAAGTACTCTTAACTGATCAGCCATCTCTCCGGCTACTTACTTTTTTTGTTTATTTATGTATTTATTTTGGTTTTTCAAGGAGGGTTTCTCCGTATAACAGCCCTAGCTGTCCTGGAACTAGCTTTTGTAGACCAGGCTGACCTTGAACTCATGGAGATCCGCCTTCCTCTGCCTCCTGAGTGCTGGGATTGAAGGCGTGAACCACCACCGCCTGTCCTTACTTTTTAATTATTTGAAATATAAGTGTGTCTGTTTCTGCGTATGTGCACATGAGTGCAGATACCCACACCGGCCAGAAGAGGGCACTGGAGTTAGAGTTACAAGCCTTTGCAAGCTGCCTGAGATGGCTTCTGAGAACCAAGTTCTTCCTCTGCAAAAGGAGTACATGTTCTTAACCACTGAACCATCTCTCCAGTCCCATTTTTTTTCTTGCTTTTGATTTTTGTTTTTTAAGATACATGAGACTGCCAGGTAGTGGTGGTGTATGCCTTAATCCCAACACTCAGGAGGCAGAGGCAAGCAAATCTCTGCCAGTTTGAGGCCTATGAGTTCAAGGCCAGCCTGGTCTACAAAGTGAGTTCCAGGATAGCCAGCCAGGGCTGTTACACAGAGAAACCCTGTCTCCAAAAATAATATTTAAAAAAGATACATGAGGGGCTCAAGATGTGGCTCAGTAGTTAAGAGCACTGACTGCTCTTCCAGAGGTCCTGAGTTCAATTCCCGGCAACCACATGGTGGCTCACAGCCATCTATAATGAGACCTGGCGCCCCCTTCTGGCATGTGGGCACACATGGAAAGAATACTGTACACATAATAAATAAATAAATCTTTAAAAAAAAAAAGATACGTGAGCCAGGTGGGGGGTGGTGGTGTTGCACACCTCTAATCCCAGCACTCGGGAGGCAGAGGCAGGCGTATCTCTGTGAGTTTGAGGCCAGCCTGGTCTAAAAAAACTAGTTCCAGGACAGGCTCCAAAGTCCAAAGCTATAGAGAAACCCTGCCTCAAAAAAATTTTAAAAAGTGAATAAAAAGATACATGAGACTTATAACCCAGGCTAGCCCTGACCTTGATTACATAGCCCAGAATGATCCTGAACTACTATCCTGCCTCCATCTCCCTAGTAACAGGATTGTAGCCACGCACCACCACACCTAGGTCATATGGTAGTGAGGCTTGAACCCAGGGCCTCATGTATGTTAGACAAGCACTTATGAGCCAAGCCCATCCCCAGCCCACAAAGGACCATTTAATAATCTGTGCATCTATTGCGGGGATGTGTTTATTTGTTTTTGTTTTTTTGTTTGTTTGTTTGGTTGGTTTTTCGAGACAGGGTTTCTCTGTAGCTTTGATGCCTGTCCCAGAACTAGCTCTTGTAGACCAGGCTGGCCTCAAACTCCCAGAGATCTGCCTGCCTCTGCCTCCCGAGTGCTGGGATTAAAGGAGTGCGCCACCACCACCTGGCTGCGGGGATGTGTTTTAAACCTCTTAGATGCTTAGCTAACTTCCAAGCGTGGAGGGTTTGGGTGCCTGGTTTTAAAAGTAATGCCACACCGTATCCTGCTTTGATTTTAATTGTTCAGGTAATTCTCCGAAACAGGACTATTGAGTCAGCGGGTGTGGGCCTCTATCTGGCTCTTGGCTTGAAGTTCATGACAACTTTCCAAGAAGTACTGAATAATTTGCGAGGTTTCCCAGCAGCTTAGGATAGCACCTATGTCACCAACATTTTCACTTTTCAGCTGGGTGTGGTGCTACATCCCTGTAATTACACTAACACGGAGACTGGAGCAAGCTCACGAGCACCCACGGGAGGCAGACCCAGACATCATAGTAAGACCCTATCCTAAAAGTGTTTCAGGTCCAGGCCGGAGGGATGGCTCCGTGGTTAAGAGCACTGGCTGCGCTCTCTGAGGACCTGGTTTCAATTCCCAGAACCCTCATGGCAGCTCACACCTATCTGTAACTCCAGTCCCAGGGTCTCTGACACCTCACACAGATATACATGCAAGCAAAACACCAATGATCAGAAAAAAAAAGTATTTCGGGCCTGGCAAAGTATTTCTATCATTAGGTAGAGACGCTTACAGCCAAGCCTGATGACCTGAGTCTGATCCCTATAGCTACATGGTAAAAGACACACACACACACACACACACACACACACACACACACACACACACGTAATTTAAAAAATTTTAATCCCGGTGCATAATCCTAGCATTCCAGAGCCCGAGGCAAATGGGACGCCAACTGAAGGCCAGCCAGGTTGCTACACAGCCTGTCACCAAACAAAATAGCAACAAATGCAGAGTTTTTAGCCTCCCAAGGATCTAAGCGATCTCGAAGTGTTGTTCCCATTAGTCTACAACCCCCAGGTCACACAACCGGACCTTGCCGGGGATGGGGGTGGGGCTAAGAAAGGGAATCTGCGGTTGGTTGCCCCTTTCCGATTTAATCCAAGTGAACAGGAAGACCATTAGGAAGGGGCTCTTTTCTGCTCCCCAGAGGAACCAGTTATACTGCCTGAAAATCCAGTTTTTCCAAAGCATTAGCATAAAAGCACCGGAGAGCGGAGGGAAAGGAGGCCGGCTCTCCCTCGCGAGAAGAAAGGGGGGCTGCGGTGGACAGCGTGGCAGGTGGTGTTTATCTACAATCATGGGCTATTCACCAAACCCCAAAACCGCCTCTTAGATGCAAATTGCTCATCAGTATCCTCACTTAGCCATTCAGCCCGAGAACTGACGGCAGCCACTTAGGGTGCCTCCCTCCTCCGCAAATCAGACTCCAAAAGAGCCCGTGAGGCCTGGAAGCCACACAAAGACAGCTTCCCCCATCTCGGGCTCAGGAAGGACGTCGCCAGCCCTTAGGTTTGAAGGAGGCAAGCGTGTTTGCTAGAGCAAAATCAGACATTTTTACATAACCTCCGTCGATTTCTCCCTTTATTGGAGATGAAAGAGAAAGTTTTCAACTCCAGACTAAAGCAATCGTCCAACCTTTGTCTGCTGCTAATTCACTGTGAGCAGGAACTCAGGAGCTCAGCCCAGAGCCAGTAACCCAGGAGGCAGGGTCCGCTTGGAAGAGGCCTTTGTTCATCTAACTGTCTTTTAGCGGAAGGTTCCCACTGGGGCAAAAGCCAACACCGTGGAGACAAAGCGCCAGTTAAGCCATCCTGTATTTCTGGGTCATGCCCAGTCATGCATGACCTGCAAGCATCAATTCTGAGGTGGCAAAAGCTATTAAATTAAAACACTATGAGATTAATATAAGATTGTTAAAATGTTTATTATAATCAACGTGTACGGTCATGTGTGCATACATGGGTATATAGCATGGTGGTGAGAGAGGAAGGGCACACGTGCCACGGAGCTCAGAAGAGAACTCTGTGGAACTGGTTCTCTCTCCACCTTTACATGAGTCCTATAGCTGGCCTTTCCCTACCTTTACCTACTGAGCCACTGCTTCAGGTCAAGATCATTTTTTAAATCTATCAAATGAATGAGGCCAGGGCATTGGTTCCATGGGTTAAGTGTTTGCTCTGCAAGCCTGCAGACCGGACTGCAGATCCTCAGTATCCCGGGATGCCCATACTGAGCAAGTGTGACAGCCTGCCTATCATCCCAGCACTCCAGAGGGAGGAACGAGGGAAGCAGGGCCAACTTAGCTAGCTAGAGGAGACAAATCAACAAGCTCTAGGTCACAAGGCCAGCTGGCCTGAATCTGAAAAAGCATGGGATAAAACCGGACTTGCTGAACATAGCGGACAATGAGGACTACTGAGAACTCAAGAA
>NW_004949142.1:2993712-2997190 GCF_000317375.1 Microtus ochrogaster
AAAAAAAAAACAAGCTCTAGGTCAGAGATAGAGACTGCCTCTGTACATAAAGTGGAGGGCTGGAGAGACGGCTCAGGGGTTAAGGACACTGACTGTTCTCTCTCCAGGGTTCAATTCCTAGCACTTATATAGTGGCTCACAACTATCTGTGACTTCAGTTCTAGGGAATCTTGTGCCCAGATGGACATACACACGTATGTAAAGTACTCATATAAATAAATATATGTTACAAAGAGAGAGGGCCTGGTTTTTGTCCCTGCCGCCCGGCTAGCTTGCACTCAAAATTGTATTAATTAAATCACTGCCTGGCCCATTATCTCTAGCCTCTTATTGGCTAACTCTCATATCTTGATTTAACCCATTTCTATTCATCTGTATATCACCACAAGGTTGTGGCTTACTGGGAAAGATTCTGCATGTCTAATTCTGGCGGCTCCATGGTGGTTCTCTGACTCTTGCTTTCTTCCTCCCAGAATTCAGTTCTGTCTCCTTCGCCTACCTAAGTTTCGCCCTATCAACTAGGCCAAGACAGTTTCTTTATTCATTATCCAATGAAAGCAACACATGAACAGAAGAACCTCCTACACCATTTCCCCTTTTCCGCTTAAACAAAAAGGAAGGCTTTAACTTTAACATAGTAAAATTACATATAACAAAACAGGTATCAAGCAAGAATTACAGTTACAATATATTTATATCTACTTTATCTTTTATCATAACTAAGGAAAACTATAACTGTAACTCTCTATTCTTCAACTCTATCAAAGACTCCAGAAGGATATAATATTACTTATTAAACAGGAAGTATATTGTAAGCAACTTCCAAAATTCTAAAACTGACAAAGACATCTCGTTACCTGTACAGTCACCCAAAGTTCTTCTGTACTGTTGGGGCATCCATCTTCAGGTTACAATATACTTCCTGTCATGTTATCCTTGGCTACACGGTGAATTTGAGGCCAGCCTACACTTCATGAGACTCTGTCTCAAAATACATGCCTACAAAGAAAACTAAATAATTATGACCTTTTTGTCATTGTTGAGGCAGGCTTTTACTACACAGCCCAAACTGGCCTCAAAGCCTTGAGCCTCAGTATTCCAGGTCCTGGGGCTGCAGGTGTGCGTACAGCCATGCTCCACTGGCGATGGTATTTTCTGAAACTCTTTGGTTTATCTCAACAAGCAGTCGAGGTTAAGACCCACTGAACCGAAGGAATTCAGTGGTGATAGATAAGAGGGTAGACCAGAAAGGCCGTGGAGTGTTCCAGCAGGAGCTGGGATCTGAGCCACGTCTTGGAGGATAAGCAGAGAGCAAGAAAGGAATTTGAGCGAGGAAAACAACAGCTATGCACACACTCGGCCGGGCCAAAGACTCATCAAATGAGAAACGTGCTGAGAGTGGCCCCCAACACCAAATAAGGGGTTCTCGTAGACTCGAGTCACGGGGGAATCTGAGATTTGCAGGGAGATAAGAGAAGACAAAGGCCTATAGAAATGTTGGTGCGAAAGCCAGGTCACACAGGTTACTAAAGATTTTCTAAACAGGCCTGGTGTGGTACCTGCCTGTAATCTCAGCACTTGGGAACTGAAGGCAGGAAGGTCAATTCAAGGTCATTCTTGCTGCCAAGCCTGAGGACTCGAGTTGGATCCCTATGCCCATATGACGGAAGGAGAGAACCAATTCCCAGCAGCTGTCCTAACTTCTACCTATGTTTGGAGCTGTGTGCACACCTTTAATCCCAGCACCTGGGAGGCAGGAGCAAGTGGGTCTCTGAGTTTGAAGCCAGCCTGGGTTACAGAACAAGTTCCAGGACAGTCAGAGCTTTACAGAAAAACCCTGTTTCAAAAAACAAAAACAAGACCATTAAGGGATGTTTAAGCAAACTGTGTAAAGTTTTACCTCACTGGCCTAAGGCACCTGATTGGTTTAATAAAGAGCTGAATGGCCAGTAGCTAGGCAGGAGAGGATAGGAGGGACTTCTGGGCAGAGCTAGAACTCTGGGAACAAGAAAGACAGGATTAAGCCAGCCAGACACAGAGGGAGTCAGATGTACAGTATGGAGGAGAGGTAAGGAGCCCTGCATCCCTCCCCATGACCAAGTATTACCACTTGGGTATTACAGACTATAGGACAGAATATAGATTAATAGAAACAATGTTAATTTAAGTTATAAGAGCCATTTGGTAGTAAGAATAAACTAAAGGCCAAGCTTTCATAATTATGAATAAGTCTCCATGTCATTATTTGGGGGCTGGGAGTCCAAAGAAAGTCCAACAAGAAAGACTCACTACACAAAGAGACACAAGCTTGGGCCACAGGACCCAGCTTGGTGTACTGAGTTAAACCTTAGTTCAGCTCCATCCTGCTCAGCCCACACTGAGCCCATGTGCAGAGAACACCCCTCCCCAGGGTGTGAAGAGGCCAGGCTAGAGGCCAGGTTTGCAGAGTCACTGAGTTGCAGACTATCAGCCTCAGCTATGGGTTACTATGGTGATCTGAATGAGCCAACTCCCAATATTCAGGCATTTAAATCCTTGTTCCCCAGTTGGTAAGGCTGCTAGGAGGTGTGGCTTTGCTGGAGGAAGTGTGTCACTGGAGGGTGGGCTTTGAGGTTTCAAAAGCCTCCTGACATCCTCAGTTCCCCCCCACCCCAGATGTGAGCTCTCTCTCAGCTTTTCCTGCTGCCCTGCCTGCTTGCCGTCATACTACCTGGGTGCGGTGGTGATAAGCTTTTACAGTTCTGGAACCGGAAGCTCAAAACAAGCCCGCCCTTCAATAAGCAGCCTTGGTCTTGGTGTTTTATCACACTCGAAGCACTTCATTAAATGTGGAGTCTTTTAGGGACCGTACCAGCATGGAGCACTTCACCACGGAGCTACGTGAAGTCGCTCAGAAGTGCTCAAGAAAACAGTCCTGAAAGAACAGAGACCCAGGACAGAGTTCCATCAGTGGTAACGCGTCAACCACCCTTGTAATGGCCACCCCTTCTGCTGTCATTCAAGACCCTGCGTTTTTGTACGGTGTGAAGGTTCACACCTGTCTGGTTCACACATTCTAGTTCTCTAGAGGCTGAGGTGGGGGATGGGAGGGGACAGGACAATGACGGCCATTCTCAGGTGTGGTGGTGCATGCCTCTCGTCCCATCACTTGAAAGATGGAGACAGAAGGGTCATCCCTGGTCACATGATGAGTCTGATGCCAGCCTGGGGTACAGGAACACACTCTCAAAACAACCAAACCTCCTACCCCCCAAAAAGACATCAAGAGACACCTCAGTACTTAAAAATCCATCCTTCTTATTCAGAGAACAGAGTTCAGTCCCCGGAACCCTTATTAGGCAGTTCATAACCATCTGGATCTACAGCTCTGGGGGATCCAAAACCTCCAGCCCACAGAGATCCGTCTGCCTCTGCTTCCCATTCTGCCCTGCCCAAAATAAAATAAATCTTTTTTTTTTATTTTAGTTTTGAGACAGGG
>NW_004949142.1:2997290-3007878 GCF_000317375.1 Microtus ochrogaster
TAGACCAGGCTGGCCTCGAACTCACAGAGATCCACCTGCCTCTGCCTCCTGAGTGCTGGGATTAAAGGCGTGCGCCACCATCGCCCAGCAATAAATCTTTTTTTTAAGTGGGGTGGGGAGATCCAAAACAATCCAAAGAGCACCACTTTTATTGGCTGTCCCCCAGAGCCATGGATGACAGAACTGGTCTTTTCCTGTCTTGGTAACTACTATTCCTTTGTCCAGGAACTGATCTGTGTTAGTCACTTTCTGCCACCAAGAAAATCAATTTAAAAGGGAAAGATTTATTCCGGCTGAGAAGTTTCGATCGGTGGTCAGCTATTCTACTGTCTTTAGGCCTATGATGAAGCAGAAACATCATGGCACCATGGTGAAAGGGTATAGCAGAGGAAAATACCTCATGGAACCAGAACGGGACAGAGAGGGCGGGGGGAGAAACAGGGGTTGGAGTAAGGAGAAAGGATAGAGGACAAGGTAAATCCTTCAAAATCCAGTGACCACTTCCTCCTACTCTACTCTTGTCATCCAATATGAACCCATTGGTTGACTAAGCCACTGATAAACGTTGGACCCCTCATGGTCCAGTCCCCTCTCAATGACACCAGCTGGGGACCAAGCCTTCACTCAACGTGAGAACCTTCAGGGAGAACACCTTTATGCAAACCACAGCATGACTGAGCCAAAGAGATACCTAACACAGTTCTGGTTTAGAACTCAAGAGATGTACCTAGAAGGAATTGTCTCCCACCAAAGAGAGGTTTCCGTAAAGCACAAGCAATCAAAAGCCTTCCGCTCCCTTCCCTGGAAGACAGCTTGCTGTCTGGACTTCAGGTGACGGGGGCTGAGGCTACATTCTTACAATCCTGAAGAATCTCAGCAATTCTAAGCCCACAGCATCTCGGTTCCCACACCTCACTGAACTGCCGAGCAGGCCCCCTCCCAGACTCCACAGCCAGGGAACGATTAAACAAGCATCTTTACAGGTTAGTCACTTTCTCTTTTAAGGGTTAAGTTCTTTCTCTGAAGCCCAGCCTCTACTGTTTTTAGATAGTGTTTCCTGCCCAATGTGGCAGTCTTTTGTCCTAGTAATCAGGAGGCAGATGCAGGTTTGGAAGTTTGAGGACAGCCAGAGCAACAGAGTGAGACCCTGTCTCCAAAATAAAAGTGGGGGGAGGGCGGGGAGGAATGAGTTTCATGTAGTCAAGGTTGGCCCTCAACTTGATCTGTAGTCAAGATCAACCTTGAAGTTCTCGGTTCTCACACCTTCTGAGTGTGGTGATTGCAGGTATGTGCTGCCACAGGTGGTTTAAAAA
The DNA here is from genome assembly GCF_000317375.1 of Microtus ochrogaster. Lineage (NCBI taxonomy): Eukaryota > Metazoa > Chordata > Mammalia > Rodentia > Cricetidae > Microtus > Microtus ochrogaster. Next base: position 2,998,604 of record NW_004949142.1, read on the forward strand.
AAAAAGTTGCCTTGGTCTGAGGTAGGTAGTTTTTGGTCATAGCAGTGGGTTTTTTGCTGTTGTTTTGTTTTGAGACAGGGTCTCTCTATTTTATATCTCTGGCTCACTATGTACATCAGGCTGGCCTTGAACTCAGAGATCCACTTGCCTCTGCCTCCCAAGTGTTGGGATTTCAGGCATTACCACCCCTCCCAGGAACACACGGGATTTTGTTTTAGGTTCTAGACATTCAGGTGACGGTGTCTGTGAAGCTATAGGACAAGGAGTCAAATTAAACACTTACTCTCGAGAGGCAACAGAGCAGAGCGAGGAGCTGAAGTCACTGGAGACATCAAAATTTCCCCAAGCCTGTCGGGAATGTTGCCAGCTCTTGGTAGTAGAAATGCTAACTGTATAGCATCCTAAAACCAAGACTCGACAGTTCATTACAGGATCCGCTGCTTGTGGTCTTAACTGTATCAAAGTTCTGGGGCAGCATCCACGAGGTAGCTTCTGTTAGATAACTCTCTGGCTCTCAGAGGGACCCTGTAGCTTCAAAGCATGAAGGGCAGCTTCTCCGCACATATTTTTGCCTGAAATTCCCCCCGGCTTACATGTTCACCACTGTCAAGCACTAGGCTAGCTGTCCACCTTCAAATAAAACCTGGACAGAGATAAATGGTTACCATGACTACTTGCACCAATCGTTACTCAGTTACTGGCACCAAGGAGAGACTGCCTTCCCTGAGCAGGAAGAGAAAATGAGCCTGACATGGCAGCACAAGTCCTTAAACCCAGCACTCGGGAGGCAGACGCAGGCGGATCTCTGAGTCTGAGGTGTACAGAGCAAGTTCCAAGCAACCAGAGCTACACATAGTGAGACACACTGTGAGTCTCCCAAAATCAAAAATCGGAAGAAAAAGGAGGAGAGGAGTGTTGAATTGGCAGCCACCTGCGTGTGCTGCTTCCTGAGGGAGGACGTGGGAAAGGAAAGGAGCGGCACAGGGAGAGATAAGGGCAGGGAAAGAAGGGACAGAATCACAGACGCACTCCAGAAAGGGGCCAGGCAAAGAACCTCCGGACTGGAGAAATAGACAGCACAGCTTCAAATCTTACAGGAATACCTACAGACGGAAAGAAGGAGGAAGGGAGAGAGGGAGGGAGGGAGGGAAAAATAATGCAACCAGGAAGGGGTCAGCTAGTAAAAGTCATTTCCATTCTGCCTTCCTCCGGGAAGGGATTTTAGTTGCTCATCTGGTGGCAAAATAAAAATATACAGAAACAAATCTCACAAAGACTTCAGACAACTGAGGTCGATCCTGGAGAACAGTAGCTCGGCAAGTGTTAGCAAGAACGAAAAAACATTTAAGCCGGGTGAACAGGGTGAGTGGGAGGTGTAGGGGTGTGTGTGTGCATGTGTGTGCATGTATGTTGTATGTGTATGTGTTTATATGTGTGTGTGTGTGCACGCGTGTATGTGTGTGTGCGTGTATGTGTATGTGTTTATATGTGTGTGTGTGTGCACGCGTGTATGTGTGTGTGCGTGTATGTGTATGTGTTTATATGTGTGTGTTTATGTGTGTGTCTCTGTGTGTGTGTGCTGAGCACAGAGCTTTCCAGAATCAAACTATAGCTAGAATGAAGCTAAGTTGGAAGTGTCCTCTTCTGAATATTCATTGGGAAGTTTCTTGCCAGCCAGAGAGGGAGCCATGAGACAGAAGAGCCCCTCCCACCAGGCTCCATGATTAATTCTCAACCCCCTTGGGGTTTGATATAAAAAAAGAGACTAATCACCCTCTCTCACCATCTGGACAATTATGGTCTCCCATCAGCTGGTACAAAATAAGGGGTTTGTGACACTTTGGGGGGAGCCCTGCCCCCAACACATCTGGGCCTTAATCTCTTGAATTAGCCAAATCAAGGCAAGTTTGGAAATGTATTGTGAGCTGAGTGATGGAATAAATAGCCCACCGCCAGGCTGCACTCCAAGTCTCCCCACCTCTGCTATAGCGGCCAGACGGGCTCTACACATGACTGGTAGGGAGAGAGAAGGGTGGCTACATACAGTAAGGCTACAGCAAGATGTCCATCTGCTGCCTACCCTGGGCCCATGAGAGCAAAGGGATAGCTCAGGTTGCACCGAGGGAGGCTGGACGCGGGGAGGAACGATACCAGGACGCTGAAATGTTAGGGCCGCTCTGTGTCCCTCCTTCCTGGCACTGACTGCACAGGTCTGGAACCCTCTGGAACTCTGCTCTATGGATTGTGCATAGCTTAAGGACAAGGACCAGATGTGGCTTTCCAACACCCTTCCAGGTCCATTGCTCAAAGAAAGTCAAAAGCAAGGACTTGGGGAATGTTAGCTGCGGGAGTGAAGGAAGGAAGGAATGAGAGATAGTAGAGTGCCAAGAACACATTGCAGTCAGGCTGGGGTGGCGCACGCCTTTAATCCCAGCACTCGGGAGGCAGAGGCAGGCGGATCTCTGAGTTCGAGGCCAGCCTGGGCTACACAGTGAAACTCTGTCTCAGAATAAATAAATAAATAAATAGATAAAAATCTCATTGTATGTATGTAGGCATTTTGCCTACATGAATATCTGTGTGCACTTGCCTAGAACCTGGTGTCTGATGCATGTGGAGGCCAGAAGAGGATATCAGATAGCCTGGAACTGGAGTTACAGCTGGTTATGAGCTGCCTGTGGATGGCGGGAATCGAACCTCGGTCCTTTGAAAGAACAGTCAGTGTTCTTCGCCACTGAGCCATCTCTCCAGCCCCCTATGGTATTTCTCCAGGAACATCATACGCTCACCCTGGGCAGACGCTGAGTCGCTTCAGACAGAAGATTGTATCTTTCCTGGCCCTTTTTGGTGAGTTTGCTTTTTCCAGATAAGGTCTCCCTATGCCCCTTGGTTGACCTGCAACTCACTATGTAGACCAGGTTGGCCTTGAACTCACTATATAGACCAGTCTGGCCTCAAACTCACAGCGAGGTCTGCCTGCCTCTACTCCCTGAGTGCTGCGATAAAAGGTGTGCACTGCCCGCCCACCCCCATCCCGGAAAGACTGTCTAAGAGGCAGAGCTAATGGTATGGCTGGCCAGGGCCTGCTGAGACAAACTGGTAAGAAAGTCGTCCTGAGTCTCCTGCCTGTCTCACGAGCCCAGGGCCAGTTGCTCGGCTAGCATGTGGGAGGGAGAGGATTGGTCCGTGGCATACTTTCTGTGGGTACTTGGAAGTGGATAACACAGTGACTCAGCCCCATCCGTGATGGCTAGGGTCTCCCAGAGACAGAGTTTGGCACAGCAAGTCGTGTTTTCCTTTGAGGTTCATCTTGATGAGCAGAGGATCCCTGTAGGCAGGTGGTGAGTAAGGCTGGTGTGTCACGAATACTGCTGGCCTCCTCTGTGCACCGGGGTCCCTGGAGAAACCAAGCGAATGTGTCCCTTCCTTCATGTACCTGCAGATGAGGACCGGGGGCTGAAGAAGCCAGGACTTTCCTGCACAGGACCAGATGGCTGCTCACCTACATGTACAGTCATGTGCCCAGCCAGGCTCCTGCCGCAGAAAGGATATGTCAGTCACTGCTTGAAGCCAGGTAATACCAGTACTCAGAACGCTGACGCAGGGGGATAGCCTAACTAATCAACACTAACCTGCCTTCCCCATCTCTGCTCACCAAGGTTCCAGAGGATTCAGCCCCCAGAGTGTATCCCAGCTACCCCTCCCGACGTGACTCTAAAATAGCTCAATTTTCTTTCTCCCTCAAAAGGTTCCCCATAGCAGCGCTGCCACCCACATCTTGGCTCCCCCGCACCCCGTTCCTGCCTCCCTGTAGACAGCCCACTGCTGCCTCCCTCCCACTCAGCCCGCTGCTCTCAGAGCTCTGAACACCCAAAAAGGAAAAAGGATTTGTGCTGAGGGAAGACGGAGCCGGGGAAGAAAGGGAAGGGCTGCGTGCCAGCTGACACTCTGCAGGATAAGCTGCCTGCGTCTATGCCAAGGGTGTGGCTCATGTGAATTCTGGGAGATGGAGGAAAAGGAGAGAAAAAAGTGTTCCGGTTTGCATGGCACATCCCAAGTCCTATCATAAACATTATTGAATAGGCTCTCCCTAGAGGGAGAATAGGCCAAAGGACAATAGAGAACTCGGACTAGATAGTCATTTCAGAAACATCTAACCCAGCACCCTATGTGCCAGGCACAGCACAAAGTAAAGATTGCAGGCAAGAGGAAGCCGGCATGCTCGCCCTGGAACGCTCACATTTGGGTGGGAGAGTCGCAAGCAGAAGTGTAATGGAACACAAAGATGAGCACTGGATACGGCGGGAGCATAAGGACGGAGTCGGGGCAGAGAGCTGGTCAGACAGGCCTGCTTGGGAGGAACTAAGCTGTTGAGGATGGGGAAGCCATTCCTAGGCTGTAGCAGCATCTGTGCAGAGGCCTGGGGCTGAGATGACAGACCACGAGTACCAGGATGGGTTTGGAAGAGCTCAGGAGGTTTTTTTTTGTTTTTGTTTTTGTTTTTGTTTTTTCGAGACAGGGTTTCTCTTTAGCTTTTGGTGCCTATCCTGGAACTAGCTCTTGTAGACCAGGCTGGCCTCGAACCCACAGAGATCCGCCTGCCTCTGCCTCCCGAGTGCTGGGATTAAAGGCGTGTGCCACCATCGCCCGGCCGCTCAGGAGGTTTATATGCTCAATTTTTTTTAGAATTTTCAATGTATTTTATTAGTTGGGGTTTTTGTTTTATTTGTTTCCAGAGTTTCACTATGCAGCCCTCACTTGGAACTCCGTATGCTGACAAGGCTGGCCTCACACTCACCCAGACTTGCCTACCTTTGCCTCCACAGTGCTGGGGTCACAGGCAGGTGTCACCACCCACAGAAATGGTTTTTGTTTTGTTTTGCTAGGCAAAGTCTTGCCACAAAGTCTGGTCTAGAACTTGGGTTAATTCCCCTGCCTCATTTTCTCAAGTGCTGAGATACAAGTGTGTATCACCACACTGGCCCATTGTTTTGTTTTTAATTTTTAATTAAAATGTACTTATGTTGGGCAGTTGTGGCAAACAACTTTAATTCCAGAGGCAGGCAGGAATCTCTGCATTTGAGGCCAGTTTGGTCTACCGGAGTGAATTCCAGGATAGGTTCCAAAGCTACACAGAGAAATCCTATATTGAAAAAAAAATTAATCAATTAATTAATCAATTAATTAAAATGTAATTACATCGCCGGGCGGCGGTGGCGCACGCCTTTAATCCCAGCACTCGGGAGGCAGAGGCAGGCGGATCTCTGTGAGTTCGAGACCAGCCTGGTCTACAAGAGCTAGTTCCAGGACAGGCTCCAAAACCACAGAGAAACCCTGTCTCGAAAAACCAAAAAAAAAAAAAAAAATGTAATTACATCACTTTGTCCCTTCTCTCTTCTCCCTCCAAGCCCACTCATGTCCCTCTCTCACTCTCTCTCAAGCTGATGGCATTTTGTTGACTATTATGTGGTTATCCCTAGAATCATGTTCACAGAAACACAAAAAAACAGGTATGTGTATGTGCATGTATGTCTGTCTTAAAAAACAACAATAAAAGCAGAAAACTCCTGAGCTAGAGATATTGACTCGTCAGTTAAGGGAGCTGGCTGTTGATAAAGTTGAAGAAGCACACATACAGCAAGACGGACAGACACACACAGCAAGGCTTAATGGGGGTGGGGAAGGACCGGGAAAATCAAGCTGAAGCCTGGTCTCTCCTAGAGGATGGGGGTTGGGTTTTCATTTGTTTTTGTTTGTCAGAGTTTTTGTTTTGTTTTTGTTTTTGTTTTTAGAGACAGGGTTTCTCTGTGTAACAGCCCTGGCTGTTCTGGAACTCACTCTGTAGACCAGAGATCAGCCAGCCTGCCTTTGCCTCCCCAGTGCTGGGATTAAAGGTGTGCACCACCACCATGGCCCAGTTTGGGTTGTTTTTCTGTTTTTGTGGGTTTCTTGTTTGTTTGTTTTGAGGGTCTTGCACTCATGGGTGCTATGGGATGCTTTCACACACTGTAAATCTGTATTGTTCCCACTAGTTAATAATAAAGACTGTTTGACCAATAGCCAGGCAGGATAGAGGAGGTGGAACAATAAAACTGAACTGAGGAGGGGTGGAGTCGTGAGAGCAGCCGCCTAAGAAATAAGATGCCAGCCGTTAAATCCTTGGCCACGTGGCAATACATAGTAGAAATAAGTTAATTTAGATATAAGAGCTAGTTAGTAGTAAGCCTGAACTATAGGCCAAACAGGTTGTAATTAATAAGTTTCTGTGAGATTGTTTGGGACCATGAGGTAGGGAAACGAAAGCTCTACCTCTGTTTACACATAGGCACAGACACACATAAACAGATAACCTAAGACCCTGGAGACTGACATTTCATGAGCTGAAGACCAGCTAGGTTGCTTACACAGTGAATGCGATGCCTTCCTGGAGTGCAACAGTCAGGGAAAAACCAAAAATAACAAACAAAAGAGCCACAACCAAGAGTGGTGGTGCATGCCTATAAGCCCAGCTCCTTCTGAGGCAGGAAGGTTGTGAGTTCAAGGCCAGCCTGGGTCCCAGAGAATTTGATGCCAGCCCAAGCTGCAGAGTAAGGTACTGTCCTCTCCCACTCCCACAAAAACGAAACAAAACGTGCAGCTGGGGCTTTAGCAAAAGGTTTCAGGATATATATATATATATATATATATATATATATATATATATATATATATATATAATGTCTGGCCGTACTTTTATTTTGGAAAATTTTTCCTGGTGACAGAACTTGGGATGGTATCCCAGAGAGAAGCAGGGAGAACCTGAATTCAGTTTTACCAACAGGGAGCCGAGGTAGGCCTTCAGGCCATTAACAAGATGGTTTACTGGTCATGGTCACAAGAATAGAGAATGGGGGCCGAGTAAAGAGGGTGCCCAGGTTCCAACAGGGATGTTGGGAGGACAAGGGGGACGTAAATAGAGATAAGGGAGCTGTAATGAGCTTAAAGGAGACCCAGGCAAGACCCCACTAGTGGTTTCCTGAGTTCAAAGTACCCAGGGGCAGCCGGAGCTGGAAATCAGCAAGGAGGAAAGGTGGGGTTTATCTGGGAGGAGAGGAGGCTAGGGAGGCAGGCTGTGGTTAGAACCATGGGTGTAGTGAGATCACCCAGGAGGAGGAGAGAAAGAAAAAACACTTCCTGCCTGGGCTTCCTGCCCTGGAGCCTGATGGGCAGAGGTAACTATCATCAGTGAAAGTGCTTAGCCTGACTCTCAGCAGAGTAGAGGCTCAAAACACTGTTGCCAAAGGAAAAGTAGGTGCAGAAAAAGAAAAAAAGAAAAGTAGGTGCAGGCCGGGAAGAATCTGGACAGCCTGAATTCTATCCCTGGAAGCTTTGCTGGAAGGAGCTGCCCTCTCCCCTCTACATACACACTGTGGCATGCATGTGCCCTCCTACACGCACACACACACACACACACACACACACACGCACGCACACGCACACGTTATGAATAGGGGCCATGTTTAATGCCAGCACTCAGGAGGCAGAGGCAGGTGGAGCTCTGTGAGTCTGAGCCCATCTTGGACTACATAGCAAGTTCTAGGCCAGCCAGGACCACACAGTAAGACCCTATCTCAAAAAAAAAAAAAAGGAAGGAAAAAGATAATAGTCATAAAGAGTCATGAACATTAGAGGTGTACAGTTCAGCATGCACACAAGTGTGCGTGCACACACACACAGAGGTGGAGATCAGAGGACAGCTTATAGGCGTCAATTCTCTGCTGCTGCCGTGTGGTTTCCAACGATCCAACTCATCAGGCTTGGCCACAAGCATCTTTTCCTACTAGAACTCACCAATCTCCTATCTTCTTTGGAAACTTTCTACCCCGTGGTCCTTTATCCCTGGTCCCTGGGAAGTCCTAAGATGCCTCCCATCTTAACTCCTGCCCTTCCGGTCCTGGCGCTTTGATAATCTTACCAGCTGCAAGACGCCGAACGCTCACTCTCTCTCCGTGCCTCCTACTCTCTCCTTGTCTGATATTTTTAAACAGTTTTATTTGCAGACAGTCTTCGTCACTGCCATCAGCTGTCTGTTTGAAGTATTTTCATCAAACATTGTGTTTGTGTAGTTAAACCATAACTTTCTGCGGAGGGAAGCAAAGGCATAAATTATTCCGGGATGGCACTTTTAACTAACTTCTAATTGGCTCTGGAAGTTGATTCGGTTTTTGAATCTAAATGTAGGTGTGTCAGTTACTCCCAAAGACAAACAAAAAGTGGGGGATGGGGAGTCAGAAGTAACATACACAAAGACATCCCTGCCTAACTCAGCCCTCTCTACTCATCTTCCTCTCTGCCCATCCATCCACAAATACACGTTCTAGTCCATCCATCCATCTGTCCATCCACCAACTCCATCCATCTATCTAAAAACATCAAGCCGGGCAGTGGTGGTGCAAGCCTTTAATCCTAGCACTTGGGAGGCAGAGGCAGGTAGATCTCTGAGTCTAGTCTCCAGGGTGTTTCAGGACAGTCAGGGATACACAGAGAAACCCTGTCTCGAAAATAAGTAAATAAACAAATAATTCGAAACATTGTTCTGTGTTTTCCAGACACTACCAAAGGATATGGATATAAGCGGGAATGGGCACCAATCTTCTTCCAGGGTGAATGACAAAATTTTAAAAGGAGGGGCTGGAGAGATGGCTCAGCGGTTAAGAGCGCTGCCTGCTCTTCCAAAGGTTCTGAGTTCAATTCCCAGCAACCACATGGTGGCTCACAACCATCTGTAATGAGATCTGATGCCCTCTTCTGGCATGTGGGCATACATGGAGGTAAAAAGGTGTAGAAATAAATAAATAAACATATAAATAAATATATAAATAAATTCAACCACAGATAATCCTATGGAAAAAAGAAAGGAAAGAGAAAATGAGAGTGCAAAGGAAAGAAGGATGGACCAGACTTAAAAAAAAAAATCAAGCAAACAAAACAAATCAAGGGGCCAGTTATGTGGCTCCGTTGATACGGTGCTTGCCTAGATCCCCTGGGTTCAGTCCCGAACACCACATAAAGCCAAGAGTGGGAGCATGGTTTGTAATCCCAGCAGTAAGGAAGTAGGGACAGTGGGATCAGAAACCCAAGCTCATCCTTAGCTACACCTGTCAAAAGAACAAATACACAGCTGGGCAATGGTGGTGCACACATTTAATCCCAGCACTGGCAGAGGGGGGGCAGAGGCAGGCGGATTTCTGTGAGTTCAAGGCCAGCCTGGTCTGCAAGAGCTAGTTCCAGGACAG
>NW_004949142.1:3008153-3021158 GCF_000317375.1 Microtus ochrogaster
ATAGTGAGTGGCTCATGCCTGCAATTCCAGCCCTCGGGAGGAAGGGCAGGAGAATCACCACCTCCTTCTATATTGAGAGTTCCAGGCCAGTCAGGGCTTCAATAAGAAACCCTGGACCAAATCAAATAGATAAATTCATGTACCATTTTATGCTTTTCTTCTTTCTCTCTGCTACCATTTCATCTAAAATTCAATCTCCAGGTGTAAGTTGTACATGGATGTTCACCTAACTAAACAGAACCCTTTTGTTTTGGGCTGGGGAGACCAGGAAAGGAAACAGAAACAACATCAAGTCCCCAGATCCCTCTGCTGCCCTAATTGAGGCCTGTCACACAGAGAGAACCCAGGGTAAATTGCATTCATCAACGAATTACAGCAATTACAGTCCCAGCCCCTGCCTAATGGGGTGAAGATACTTCCAGTCAGCCAGTCCCTGATGGCAAATATTTTGGGCTACCAGTCTCATTTTGTTCAGCCAAGGCCCCAAGTTTTATCCTGTGCCCATGCCCAGCCTTCACGCAACTCATCAGGGAAGATCAAGAGATCTCTGGGCTATTTTTCTCAGTCCCCCCCCCAGCCCAGGCTCTCCCAGCAATCTAGAACAAACACTGTTATGGGCCCAGTTGACTTTCATTCAGATTTAGCCCTTGGGAGGGTAGGTTTGCTGGTACATCCAGTCCAGGGGCAGCTGAGAGCGCGCTCCTTGCTGGCACTAGGCCAACTCAGTCCTTCCACCCCTGCTACCCACCCTGGCAGCACTGGGCCAAAGCTAGGGTGAGGTTCACATGAAACCTGTGGGGGTGTAGTGGAAGTGTCACCTCCCAGGAGGACAGGTATGTGACCACCCACGTGTGATGGGAGCTTTCTCCTTGCTCCCCTCCCAGGAGGCAGTAGCTCTCGTTTCAACAGGGTGTGTATGTGTGTGCGCGTGCATGTGTGTGCATGCATGTGCGCGCGTGTGTGTGTGTGTGTGTGTGTGTGTATGTGAGGCAAGTCTACCACAGGGCAACCACATGCTAGGGACCAAGAGACAGGGTGGTTATGAGGACATGACACCAGGGCTCCTCAGTTTGATCTTGAATATAAAACAGCAGCCAAACGCCCTGGAAGAATGTTCTTTTCTTCTCCTCTGCCTTTGCCTCGGGAATCTGGCTCTTCTAGATAGGGCTGTGCCAAAAGAAAAGAAAGGTTCAGAAGTCAGTCCACCCCATTCACCCCCATGTCCCCCTCCCACTAAGCACCATCTTCTCCACTCTCCACCAACTTTTGGGCGGTGACAGGCAAAGGACCAGAAAAGGAGGCGTCTTTCAAAGGAAACCAGGCCAGGCCCGCCCTTCCTGATCAAGGGAATGTGTCTTGTGGTGTCTACATAGGAGCTGAGCCTCAGGGTAGTGCGAGGTAGTGTGGGATGCGCGCGCGCGTGAGGGGGGGGGGAGAGGATGAGGAGTATGTGAATAGCTCCTGAACAGTACTTTCTCTATGACAGGAAGTGAGGCTAGATATAACCAGTAAAAAGAAAATCCGAAAGAAGGAGTTTATGCCTGGTGTTCCCTGGGACCCCCAGAGGAGCGAGGGAACCAGCCAGGGAAACCCCAGAGTGTCAGCCCCATGGTGGCTCTCAAAGAAGGCTCTCTCGGGGTTTCAACCTGACTTCTAGGTAAATGTCAAGGGCAAAGGCAGGAGCCCGGGGCTGAGAGTGGAGGGCGGATGAGGACAGGGGAGGGAGAGCCCTGAGAGGGCTGGATTGCAACATCTGAGTAGGGATCAAGACAGTGGTTTGCTCGGGTCAACCTGCATTTTCCAGTTACACCCTGAGTTGATGCCTTTGAGGCTACACCTAGATCCCCTATATTGGCTGGGGGTGTTGGCTTCCCAAAGGGTCCCTTGGTTGGACACTTGCCCTTGGCCTAGAGGGTGCTCAGAGCTACCAGTCGGTAGTCATCTGATGACGCAGGCATAAAAGACCAGCCTTCCTCTCTCTGGGGAACGTGTGCTTGTGTGTGTGTGTGTGTGTGTGTGTGTGTGTGCGCGCGCGCGCGCGCGCACGCACGCAGGCTTATAGATGTGGCTGAGATCAGGTCTTGTGGAGCCCAAGACTAGCCTCACACTCAGTATACACTAAGGACCTTGACCTCCTGACCTTTCTGCCACCGCCCCCAAGCACTGTACCTGCTCCCCTATGTTCAGCTTTATTTGTTTCATTGGGGTTTAGTTTGGTTGGGTTTGATTTTTTTAAGACAGAGTCTCTCGACCTAGCTGGCTGTCCTGGAACTCACGTGTAGACCAGGCTGACCTCAAACTCACAGAGATCTGCGTGCTCTGCCACCAGGCCCAGCTTATTTAACGTTTTCTTTTCTTTTATTTAATTTTCCAGACAAGGTTCAAGATTTCACTGTTGAGCTCTGGCTGTTCTAGAACCTGCTTTGAAGACCAGACTGGTCTTGAACTCACAGAGATCCATCTGCCTCTGCCTCACCAGTGGCTGGGATTAAAGGCATGGGCCACCACTACCTAGCCTTTTTATAAAACATTTATATAAAATATTATATATTATATTAATATAATGATAATGATATATTATATATTATAAAATTTTATATAAAAATATTTTTTTCTTCAAGTCAAGCTCTCCTGTAGCCCAGGCTGACCTCAAACATACTATATAGCCAAGGCTGGCTAAGCTCCTGGTACTCCTAGCCCCATGTTCCCAGTGCTGGGGTTGAAGACATGGGTCACCTTGTGCAGGTTGTTTTTGGTTTTCCCCTTCTTTCTTTTAGGAGTAAGGTTCTTTTACCAGGACTTCCATCACTTCGAGAAGGCAATGACCAGAAGGTATGTGTATGGGGGTGGGGGTGTGGTCTCCGTGTGTGAGTGGTACTGTTGTGTATTCAAGTCCCTCAGCCCAGTATTGTGGGTCTCAGCCTGGGAAGACTGCAGAGCAGGAGGGAGTTTCCTGGGAAGATCTGACCTGGTTCCACCCTGTTCTCTGTCCTCCCCAGACAGTAAGGGGCACCTGGGTATACGATGGTCCCAATCCTGGGACCCTGAGTTATGATGCAACTACTAATAAAATTCACTTGAGCTGGGTGGTGGTGGTGGTGCACATCTTTAATCCCAGCACTCGGGAGGCAGAGGACAAGGGATCTCTGTGAGTTCGAGGTCACCCTGGTCTATAGAGTGAGTTCCAGGAAGGAAAAGGGAGAGGGGGGAAGGGAGAAGAGAGGAGAGGAGGAGGAGAAGAAAGGTTCATTTTGATTTTGTCTGAGCACACTCTCACTATTTACCCAACTGGTCCTGAACACATAGCCATCCTCTGATCTCTGTCTCCTGAACACTGGGATCGCAGATGTGAACCATCAGCCTGAAAGCTACCAGGCAGAATTCTTTTTGGAATGCATCTCCAAAGCTTTCTGTAGGGTTGAGTCAGAGCCACTCTGAGCTGGGAAGGGCAGCCTTGCTTGACTCCTGGGACCCATTCTGCTTCCTTCCCTTTCTCTTGAAAGTCCACTCCACTGTAAACCAGGAACCCTTGTTTGTCTCTCCATGGAGCAAACCAGATCCAAGACAGTTTTCTCTCTCTCTCTTTTTTTTTTTTTTTTGGTTTTTCGAGACAGGGTTTCTCTGTGGTTTTGGAGCCTGTCCTGGAACTAGCTCTTGTAGACCAGGCTGGTCTCGAACTCACAGAGATCCGCCTGCCTCTGCCTCCCAAGTGCTGGGATTAAAGGTGTGCACCACCACTGCCCGGCGACAGTTTTCTCTTTTATGCTGATGGGACAGAACCTACGGCCTGTGTGTAGTGAGCATGCACTCCGCCATTGAGCTAAACTCCCAGCTCCCCAATCCACTTCTTTTTATTTTATTGGATTTATTTTATTTTATCTGTATATGAGAATGCCTATTGGTGCCCACTGGATCCCTTGGAACTGGAATTATGTATGGCTACGAGCTACCATGTGGAAGCTGGGAACAAACAAAGTCCTCTGCAAGAGCAACAAGTGCAGACATATCTTTGTATAAAAATTATTCCATATCTCCAGTGACTACAATGTGTCAGATCCCCAGCCCTAAATACCACTCAGACTGCACGTGACTGACATACAGTGGGATTGGATTTATGCTCTGGATGACAGACAAATGGGCTGGAGGGGGGTTATTCTAGGACTGCCCTCTCAATACGCGCGCGCACGCGCGCGCGTGCGCGCACGCACACACACACACATTAACATTCATCTTGCATATAAACTACCTGCTTATGTTTGTACAATCAGAGGCAGATAATCCAGTCCCTGGATATCCAGACACCCAGCTGGCATCATCCCCCGCCCTCCCACTGCTCCAGCACCTTTTAGGGTGAGGGTGAAGGGGCAGGATGATGCAACCTCAGGCGGCCAATGCTGAGGCGGCTGGAGCCGTCTGATGAAAGATTGGACACTATTGGGTGAAATCATGTTAGGAATCTTCTGTGGCTGTCACGTCTGTGGCTGTCACGTATCCAGCTTGTCACTGGGTGGAGTTAAGAAGTGCTTGTAGAATAAAAACACCCTGAAAGAGGTTAAGAAGAAGCCGGGTGTGGCGGCAGCAATCTCTTGAGAGTTCAAGGCCAGCCTGGTCTACTTAACGAGTTTTAGGACTTCCAGGCTAAGGCCCTATCTAAAAACAAGAAAGAAAGAAGGAAGGAAGGAAAAAAGAAAAGAAAGAAAGCTTGGGAGATCATTGCCTAACTAGGTTTGAGTCATGGGTGGTGGAAGACCATAATTTGAAGAATCTTAAAATCATTCAAGATATGCAAAACTTGCTGATGCCCTGAGAGCTTTCCAGGAAGGGGAGCAGGCTGATCTTTCGAGTTTTTCCTTTCTCCCTGCCAAGGCCTCCGCGCGGTCTCTTCTGGATGCCTAAGGTCTAGGCCTTTTCTCCAGGCCTGAGCTGGAAGGAAAAACACTCTATCTTTCACTCCAGTCTCCCTCCCCAAACATCTAGACTCACAGACACGTGGCGCAACCCACAGGTGCGACCTCCACATTTCTGGAAGCCACATCCTTTTTTGTTTAAGGTCCTGAGGATTGAACCTGCGGCTTTAAACTTGCTGGACAACCTATACTCAGCCACGCCCCTGGCTCTGGTGGTCACATTCTTTAAAGGTTAAAAGGAAAGCGCTCTGGGCTGGGGATTGTCCTTCAGTGGCACAAGGGTTGCCATGTGCAAGGCCACGGCTGAATTCCAGCACTGCAAATGAAAGTGCAAGGCCACGGCTGAATTCCAGCACTGCAAATGAAAGAGAAATGAGGGGGCGGGGAGTGTGGACCTGCCCGTGAGCACAGCACCTGAGAGACAGAGGCAGGAGGATTAGTCCACTTCAGCTGCACAGTGAACTAGATGCCAGTCTGGGCTACAGAAGACTGCTCCAAAAGAAGCCAAAATAAACAAGCAAAGAAATAAACACAAACAAAACCAGATAAGGCCAGGACTGGTAACCTCAGGACTTCAATCCCAGCACTCTGGAGGCAGAGGCAGACGAATCTCCATGAGTTTTACAGGCCAGCCTGGTCTACAAGAGCAGCAGGTCTCAACGTGTGGGTCACGATCCCTTTGGGGGTCCAACAACCCTTTCACAAGGGTCACCTAAGAACATCGGAAAACATATTTACATTACGGTTCATAACAGTAGTAAAGTTACAGTTAAGAAGTAGCAACAAAAATAATTTTATGGCCGGGCACTTGGGAGGCAGAGGCAGGCGGATCTCTGTGAATTCGAGACCAGCCTGGTCTACAGAGCTAGTTCCAGGACAGGCTCCAAAGCCATAGAGAAACCCTGTCTTGAAAAACCAAAAAAAAAAAAAAAAAAAAATAATAATAATAATAATAATAATTTTATGGTTGGGGATCCTAACATGAAGAACTGCGTTAATGGGTCGCAGCGTCAGGAAGGCTGAGAACCACTGGTAGGGTTCCAGGCCAGCTACACACAAACATTTATCTAAAAACAAACATAATAAAAAAAATTTAAGAAAAATGATAAAACACATTAAACATTTTTCTTAAAAAGAGTGAGTTCCAGGACAGCCAGAGCCACACAGAAAAACCCTGTCTCAAAAAAAACAAACAAAAGGATAATTAATTAATAACTTGCTTGCTTGTTTTTGAGATAGGCTCTCATGTAGTTCAGGCTGGCAGCAAAGGAGCCCAATCTATCAAAATTCACTCTAGGATCACCTTGGACTCTTTTATATATATATATATAACTTTATTTTATATGCATTGGTGTGAAGGTGTCTGATCCCCAGCAACTGGATCTTCAGACAGTTGTGAGCTGCCATGTGGGTGCTGGGAATTGAACCCCGGTCCTCTGGAAGAGCAGTCAGTGCTCTTAACCACTGAGCCATCAACCTTGATCCCCTGGCCCCCACCCCCGCTCCCCTCCCCCAACCCCGGGTTGGGATTTCAAGTGAGCACCACCAACTGATGAAACTGACTTAAACAACACTTTAATCTTTAAATCATATTTCATGTAGTGTGTGTATGTTTCGGGAGGCCTGTGGCGATCAGAAAACATGAGCTGAGAGAGTCAGTTTTCTCCTGGCACCTTCAGGGATTGAACCTTTGTTAACCACCACCTCTGTGTGCAGACCTCTCATTGGCCCAATAATGGGGAATCTCAAGAATCTCATAGAACCTGAATGTCCTCTGATGACAGAGGCGAGAGCTGGGGGAGGGGAGTGGTGGACAGTCTCTGAGGCAAGTCCTGGGCTAGTATTAATTACAGGGGAGGGAAGTACGAAACTGTTTACTTCTCTCCAGACCAGGTCTTTCTTCTTGAGCGACTGGTGCGTCCAGGACTGTTCTAGGCCAGTGCTCAGAGCCCCTCCCTAATGGAGATGCTTTGTGCTCAGAGCCCCTCCCTAATGGAGATGCTTTGTGCTCAGAGTCTCTCCTTAAGTGGGATGCTTTGTGCTGAGAGTCTCTCTCTTTCATCAGGAAGCCTTGTGATCTGAGTCTCTCTTCAATCAGGATCCTTCCTTCCAGCTCAGAGTTCTTGTCCTTGCCTCTCCTCCTCCTCCTGGAAGCCTTCCAGGATACGCTCTCCAATCTTACTTGCTGGCTGTTTTCCTGGGGACTTATCAATATTTATAAACTAAAACCACTTCCTACCCCACCCTCCAGCCTTTGGGGACACCCAGTGTCCCAGAGATAGTAATGGGGACAGAGCAGTGAACAACGGACTAGGTGTCAGAGGGTAAACAAACTTAACCCCAAATAAGGTCATTTCACAGGGCCATCGATGAGGGGGGAGGGAGAGAAAGAGAGAGAGAGTTACTTCTACTTCTTATTGATAATTCTAAAATGAACCAAGAGCTGGACAGTGTGGGTTGGTGTTGAGAGTGTTTAGCAAACATCCATGAGACCCTGTAGTACAAGAATAGCAACAAAAGCCCCTGCAAGTTTCAGGTCAGTCAGAGTTATACTGGGAGACACTGTTCCAAAAAGTAACTACACCCACCTCTACCGGATTTAAGATGAGCTTGACGGTGCACATCTGTAGAGCCAGGACTTGAGAGACTGGAGAAAGGTCAGGAATGCAAGGCCCTGTTGGAACACCATGACCAAAATCAGCTTTGGGGTTGGGAATGAAAGGGTTCACTTGGCTTACACCTCCACGCCACTGTTCATCCTTGGAGGAAGTCAGGACAGTAACACAAGTAGGGCAGGGGCCTGGAGGCAGGAGCTGCTGTAAACCAGGCTGGCCTCGAACTCACAGAGATCAGAGATCCGCCTATCTCTGCCTCCGGAGTGGTGGGATTAAAGTCACGCGCCACCACCACCCAGCTGAGTGTAGTTGTTTATAGTTGTTTTTGCTTTTTTGTTTGTTTGTTTGTTGTCTTGCCCCACATAATTGCTCAGTCTTTTTTTTTTTTTGGTTTTTGGAGACAGGATTTTCTGAGACTCAGAAGGGTTTGAAGAGAGATAGGGGAGAGGGATTGGGGTGGGCTTCCATCCGAACATTCCAGACTCTTTGGGCATACAGATGCCAGAGGCTGGGATGAAATTTCCGCCAGAACATCTCTCTTTTTTTGCTTTTTTATTTTTTTGAAACACGGTTTCTCTGTGTCACAGTCCTGGCTGTCCTGGAACTCGCTTCGTAGACCAATCTGGCCTCAAGCTCAGAGATTCCCCTGCCTCTGCCTCCTAAATGCTGGTATTAAAGACTCATGCCACCACAGCCAGGTTTCCAGCTTGCTTTTTTATAGAACCCAGGCCCACCACATCAATCACTAATTAAGAAATTGCTCCAGAGGCTTGAGGACAGCCCATTCTCTCAATCAAGTTCCTCTCCTCTCAGGTGAATGCGTCTTGTGTCAAGCTGACATACCACTGACCAGCAACCACCTGTGGTCCTCATTTAGTAGATTTAGATGTAGGATGGGTAAACCTAGGAGTGGGGAATAACAAGGTCGTGATTGATTGGTCCAAGGTCATTTACCCTTCAGCCACCCTGTGGGTTGCTCTCTGGGATGTAGGGTGGTCAGATTAGGGGCTCTGTTCTCCCACCACCAGGCTCAGGGAACTCAGGAAGGCACAAAGTGGTTCTGTCCAGGAGTGGAGCGCAGTGGGTGACTTTATAAAAACAACACAAACCGCAGTGCAGAACCAGAGGCATGTGCCATGGTGCACAACACGTCTGTCACCCCAGTACTCAAGAGCTGAGGCCAGAGGATGGCAAATTTTCACCAGCTTCAGCTGCATGGGAGACCCCGTCTCAAAATACAAGGCAAAAACAAACGATAAAACCCTAAACATTAAAAAATGCTGACAATGGAGTCCAAGAGATGGCTTTGGGGTTAAGAGCCAGTATTGCTCTTCCAGAGGACAGGAGTTCAGGTCCCAGCACCCACACCAGGAGGCTCATGACGACCGCTAAGGGAACCCCAGAGACTCTGACACCCCCTTCTGGCCTTGGTGGGCACCTTCACTCATGTGTATATAAATACTTACACAGAGAGGCACACACATAATAACATACATCTTTTCTTGTTTGTTCTAGAATTCTGTCTCAACAGTAGAATGCTGAGCCTGTGTTGAATCCCACACAAGCAGCGTGAGGGAGACAAGACTCTCATTTTCCACATTAAAAAGCAGTTGCAACCTCTCCTGTCCCCTAAGGACCTTTCCACGGGATTAACCAGGAAGGGCATGCAGGATGCTAAGGAGATCAGCCTCCTGGCTTCCCACCTCACCCTACCCCACACCACTCAGTCAGGGGGCGGGGGGTTACACCAGGATTAACAGAGAGATCTGAGTGAACCAGAGTGACCAGGCCCCAAACAGCCCAGAGTGACCTGGGAATCAGACCCATCAGAGTCCTTGCCCTATGATCTTTGGTGGGAATCCCTACTATAAGGGTCAACAGGGGTCACAAGCGGGCAGGGAGGCAAGTTCCAGAACCTTCTCTGTCCTCTTGAGGACCGGAGACCATTCCTCCTTGCTCAGCTCTGAGCAAGCATTTCTGGTCTCAGCCTCCCTCCCCTGAGCTGCGTCCCCTGCACCCCGGGATTTATTTCAGGGCTTGCTTCGCCTACTTTGCCTGACGTTCGCGACAAGCTGGGTGCAAGGGAGTCCTCACCATCTGCCAGCCTCCGCCACCAGCCAGGCAGCCGGCAGCGGTGCTGAGCCTGAGCTCACTCTCCACCCGAGTGAAGCCTCTGCCCAGTTACTGCTGTTATTTCTTCCGTCTCTAAAGCAAAGACACTTTGTACAACTCGGCATGGAGAGGCCTGGAGATCAGTGTTGGAGGGTGAGATTCTATAAACTTTAAAGGCAAAGCCTAAAATACGTATTATCCTCAATGCATCTTTAAAAAAAAAAAAGGCTATGTAGACCAGGCTAGCCTTGTACTTCTGCCTCTGCTTCCCAAATGCTGGGATTAAAAGGCATGTACCACCATGCCTGGCCACATATACCCCTTTTTAAAAATCTGTTTAAGTTTTTTTGGTTTGTTTTTTTTTGTTTTGTTTTGTTTTGTTTTGTTTTGTTTTGTTTTGTTTTGTTTTGTTTTTTTGGCTTTTGAGCCTGTCCTGGAACTAGCTCTGTAGACCAGGCTGGTCTTGAACTCACAGAGATCCGCCTACCTCTTCCTCCCGAGTGCTGGGATTAAAGGCATACGCCACCATCGCCTGGCCTTGTTTTGCTTTTTGAGGCAGGATCTCATTGTGCAGCCTTAGCTGGCCTAGAACTCACTACATAGACCAGGCTGGGCTTGAACTCATAGAGACTAAGATTAAGGGCATATGCCACCATGCTTGACACTACTAACAAAACAACAACAAAACTTATTTTGTGTGCACGTGTGTATTTGTAGGTGTGAGTGGGCAAGTGTGGAAGTCAGAAAACAAGTGTCAGGTGTCAAAGTCAGAGGACAAGTCTCAGGGGTCAGTTCTCTCATCATGTGGAGTCAAACCCAGGTTGTTAGACTTGGCAGCAGGGGACTTGACCTGCTGAACCATCTTACCCGCCCACATAACTACCCTTCCACACAAGGAGTTTTCCTCAAGGGTACAAAAAATATGCAGAGAGGCTCATGGTTCATTCACACACTGAACTCAACAATAAATTTAATAAAATGATGATAGATTCACATAACGACATTGCATGTAGTCATCAAAAAGAATGAAAAAAAATCATAGTTGCCAGCAATGAATCATATCCAAGATATAAGTGAGAAAAGCAAAACTGAACAGAACACCTTATGTAACCCTGTGTGTGGTTGGAGACACATATCTTTTTATCTGCACGCAAAGAAAGACACACAGAAGATTATGTTCAAAGCTTGTTCAGAACAGTTACCTCAAAAGTCTAATTAGGTTGTTTCTCGGTTTTCTTTTTTTCCTTTCTCTCTCTCTTTTTTTTTCGAGACAGGGTTTCTCTGAGACCAGGCTTGCCTTGAACTCACAAAGATCTGCGTGCCTCTGCCTCCCAAGTTCTGGGATTAAAGGCACAGGCACGTGCCACCACCGCCCAGCTCTCCTTTTTCTCTTTTTGGTTTTTCCAGACAGGTTTTATCTGTATAGTCCTAGCTGTCCTGGAACTCGATCTATAGATCACGCTGGCCTCAAACTCACAGATCTGCCTGCCTCTGCCTCTCAAGTCCTACAATTAAAGGAATGTGCCACCATGCCCAGCATTTTCTATTCATGGGGATGGTCAGTAAAAAATTTTACATATATTTAAATTTTTTCTTCCTTTATTCCTGTGTGTATGTCTGTACTGCATGGGTCCCTAGTGCTAGGGTGCTGGAGTTAAGGACACATGTGTGCTACCATGTGTCTGCTGGGAATTGAACCCAGGATCTCTGAAAGAGCAGCCGGTTTGCCTATGATTGAGCTGTCTTTCCAACTTCCTTGTCCCAGAATGGTTTTTGGTTTGTTGAGACAAAGTTTCATTACGCAGCCCTGGATGGCCTGGAACTCTACATAGAACACCTGGGCCAAGATCTCACAAAGGTCTTCCGGCCTCTGTCTTCTAAAATCTGAGATCAGAAGTGTGCACCACCACACCCTACTAGCAAGCACAGTTTTGAACAGTTTTTAGAAGAATCATTACTAAGTGGCAAAATGTGTGCTTAGCCTTAGGAGATTCCCAATCTCAAACCCAACACTAAAAGAAGTATTTCTTTGTTTTGAGATGGGTTCACACTCTCCAGTGTAGTTTGGCATGGAACTCTATACAATATTCCTGCCTCAACTTCCCGAGCACTGTGATCACAGGCTTGAATTACCCACACCTGTCTTTATTTTATTTTATTTTATTTTAAAGAAAAAATACTTTTTCCTTCTGGCTCAATCGGGGGAGGAGGTCCCATGATTCGATCTAGACTCCCTGTCAATAATGTGGACTGTTCCTTCGGAGGAACTGTAGGGCGGGGTGGGGGTGTATGGGGGTGTGGGGATGAGGCTTCGAAGCCTCCTCCCTCCTAGTGTCCACTGGCCCCCATTCAAAAGAGGTCCCTGGTGGAAACTAGGCTATGCTTTAAAAGGAGGTCTGTCCTTTTTTTAAAGACAAGGTGTCACTAGCCCTGGCTGGCCTCAAACTTACAGTGATCTGCCTGACTCTGACTCCCAAGTGCCAGTATGAGGCCTGTACTACCAAGTCCAGTTTTCCTCAGCCTTACACACACACACATTGCGATACAATGTTGTCATCTACAAATTCCAAAGCTGGAGAACCATGCAACTGAGTTTCCAAAAGTTACACAAACAGCTAGCTCGGTTTATGATTTTGAGTCGGGCTGGGTTGGACAAGCTGGGAAGTATCTGCCTTAAGGAAGAACTGATGAACCAGGCAGAAGTGGCAGCAAAGGCAATTAATCCCAGCACTGAGGAGGTAGAGGCAGGCAGATCTCTGTGGGTTCGAGGCCAGCCTGGTCTACATACAGAGCTCCAGGACAGCCAGGGCTCTGCAGAGAAACCCGATCTCCAAAAACAAACAAAAACAAAAACAACACAAACCAAACCAAGAAGAAAAGAAAAAGAAAGACTCATGGTGCATAGTGGGGCCGGGGGGGGGGGGGGGTATGGGCTTTCTGGTTTCAGGTTTGAAGCCAGAGCTCTGTTAGACTGGGAGATAAGACCTTTCACTCCCCAGGAAGGGGCCGAGAGAAGCAGCAGAAAGCTAGGCCTTAATCTAATCAAGAAAAAGCTACCCGGAGAGATGGAGGGAGGGGTAGAAGCTCAGTTTGTTTGCCTGGGAGCAAGGATCTGAGTGTAGATGTGTGCTTTCTGTGTTCTCCTTCTCTTTTCCTCGAGTGTAGCTGCATTACCGAAGGACTGAAGAGGACAGTGGAATGGAGACCATCACCCTCTCTGCTCCCAGAAGGAGCGGCTCCAAAGGGGTGCAGGGAAATGGCCCTCCTTACTGGGTGGTGGTGGTGCACACCTTTAATCCCAGCACTTGGAAAGCAGAGGCAGGGAGAGAGAGAGAGAGAGAGAGAGAGAGAGAGAGAGACAGAGACAGAGA
>NW_004949142.1:3021258-3033701 GCF_000317375.1 Microtus ochrogaster
ACACCTTTAATTCCAGCACTTGGAAAGCAGAGGCAGGGAGAGAGAGAGAGAGAGAGAGAGAGAGAGAGAGAGACAGAGACAGAGACAGAGACAGAGACAGAAAGATAGATAGATCCTCCCTTTGGATTGTACATTCAGACTTGTGCAAGAAAAGAGGGTGGCCAGTGGGCGGAGGGTGAGTCAGAAGGGAAGCCTACAGGTCTCCTCCACCTTCCCTGTACAGTTCCAGCCGCCACTCCTGCTCCAGGGGCCCTCTCCCCAGAGAGAGAATATTATACTTAGGGGGACAAAAGAAATTCAACCTGCCTCCAGTCCTTGTCCACGCCACTGACCCAGTGTTCAAATTTCAGGAGCCCCAAGGGAATCCTGCCTCCCTGTTTAGAAGACATGAAGGCATCTTGCAGCTCTCTGGTCCCATTGACGGGTCACAGAAGGATTATTCCAAAGCTCCCAAAGTCCTCCACACCCCAGCTATGCAGTGTGGCTTTTTACTAGGAATTCCCCAGGGCTCCCTTCGCTCCACCACACTGTCAAAGCAACTGGCTTTTCCATCTCTCATGGGCCACCCTTTCCCTCCTTCCTCTGCCTCTGCCAGCTGAACAGTCAAGGTCAAGGGGCCTGGGACAGCTGCAGGCCTCCTGTGGACACGACCCCTGACCTGCTCCACGGACATAAGAAGGTTCTAGTTCTAAGTACCTAAGAAGGAACGGTGTGTAGCAGAGTCCAAGTCAATAGCTGGTTGGTACCCCAGGAGCCCCTCGGGGAGATAGAGCAGGGAACATGTCTGAACATTTTTCCCCCAAGTCTAAAGACCTTAACCCTAGAGGTGACTAGATGTAAAAACCAAAACAACAAAACCAAAACTGTGCCATTGACCATTTTAAGACAAAAGCAGAATCTGAGCGAGGAAGAAGGATCTTCCAGGACAAGGGTTCCTCTGGCCCTGCCCTTTCCAGCCGGGGACTGTCCCTAAACTGCAGGACTCTGTCCAAGGGACAGAAAGCCGTCAATCAGGTGTGTCAGAGAGGTCAGGTAGCACACGTTCCTGGCAGAACCAGCCCAGCGGCTCTGTCAGGCAGTCCGGGGCACTGACGCACACTTGGGCACCCTTCCGGATCAGTGCACACTCACCCCACCCCCACCCCGCCAGAGCTTCAGGGAGCTGGAGGACAAATCTAGCCGGCCTAATCTCTGCAGCAAGCTTCAGTTTTTGAAAGAGCCTCCCCCAAAGAAAGATGCTGAGAGTCCCCCCACCCCCACACTGTTATCAGATCTCCCGGGCAGGCCTATCTCCACAGCCCGTGTTTGCACCAAGGCTGTGGGTGGGACTGGGGGCTGGAAAGACTGTCCTTGCCTTCCTCAGGACTCCCACCCAGCAAGATTAGGAGAATCTCATTGTTCTGCTCAGACACAGCTGGTCTTCCTGCAGGGGGCAGGGCCCCTGGAAACCTTAGCAGGAACTCCCAACCTGGCAATGCATTGTGTGCGTGGCAGGGCCTGCCATCAGCCAGACTAGCCCTTGGATTCCTGACCCTCCTGCTTCTAGTAGTTCCCAAATGCTGTCGGGGACTGCAGGTGTGCATAGCCGCCTCAGCCTGTTCTAGTCACTTCTGTAGATGGTGTTTTCCCCATCTAGTCTCACAGGTTGGGAGTCGGGTAGATTATGACTGTTGTCCCCTTGGGGAGAAGAGTCGTTCCCACAGCTGAAGACTCAGGCTTAGTCACCAGGCCAATGCAGGTCTCCCCAGCACCAGCTGCTGCCAGAGCGCTTCAGTCAGCAGGATTGGGCTCTTGGAGGTGGCTTAAGGCCAGGAATCACTTTCCATTCTTACCACATCCTCCAACGGGGGACAGAATCATAGTATGAGGACTAGGGCAGCAGAGATGGTCAGAATGGCTCAAGGGCTAGGGTACTCAGAGACCTAAGAGGAGCTAGACCGCCGCAGGTAGATGGAGGAGCAGCTAGTCTCAGAGGCAAGGGTCAGAGAAGGCGAGAAGTCAAAAAACTAGATCCGGCAACCACAGCTTTAAGGGTTTGTACCGGCCATCCCATAAGTACACAATCTAATTTGTCAGTGTTTGTTTTGTTAACTCAGGAGCATTCTCTCTCCCCCTCCCACTCTCCACGCAAATCCCAAACTCTCCACAGGGCTAGATAGTAAGGCGAGAAGAAACTACCAGATCAAAACAAGAGCCAGAATCATCCAACTTTAATAACTTACAGGCAAATGCTTACAAAAAAAAAAAAAGTAATACGGAGGACACGCAAGGCTTATAAAAAAGGGTTTGGGGACTCTACAAACGTGGGGAGGGCTAGTGGCTCTTTCACAGACACAAAGATTGTGCCCAGAAGAGCAGCTGAGGAACCCCCCGCCCCCAACTGTGGGGAGAGGGAACACGTTCTCCATTCATCCCGAATGCATTCCCTGGGCAACTGTCTGCACACCCTCCCCCTGCAAAAACAAAAATACACATCCAAATAAAACGCTAGGGAAGGACTCGGAGAACCAGGGTCGAGGTAGAGTCAGCAGATACATTTCCGTTTCCGGTCTTCCAGCCCCTACCCTCTAGAGGTGAAGGGCAGAGAAGACGCTTCATCTCCCCTCCCCCATGTGGCACCGAAACAGGACCTCCCCCACGCTCCTTCAGTCCTTTGAGGTGGCCAGGTCCGGCACCCATGCTGGCTGAGAGGTCACAGGCCCTGCCTGCCTATCATTTATGTACTGACCCCTAGTAGGTGGGGTAGGGGCAGCCTCGGGTCACCGTCTCTTCTTGCTTGCCCGAGGTGCCTTCTTCCTCTTCAGAATCATCTCGTACAGGCGCTCGAGTCCTGGCTGCAGGCCCAGCCCGTCCACAGCGCTGCAGCCCTGCACATGGGTGAGTGTGGCGGCTGCCAGCTCCCGGACCGCCAACCTCTTCTCCACCTCAGCCGCACTCAGTGCCCCCGGTTGGTCCTGCTTGTTGGCCAGCACCAGCACCGGCACCCCCTGATTGTCGGAGGCTTTGCTGATTCGATGCAGCTCCACCTTGGCCTCCTCTAACCTTTCAGTCTCTGCTGAGTCCACCACAAACACCAGTCCATCTGTCCGGCGGGTGTAGGAGCGCCATAGTGGCCGCAGCTTCTCCTGACCCCCAACATCCCACACTTGGAAAGTAATTCCACGGGACCCCCCCAAGGGCACTCGGATCTTCTCAGTGTTGAAGCCCTTGGTGGGGACACTCTGGACAAACTCTTTGAACTTGAGGCGGTAGAGAAGGGAAGTTTTCCCTGCCGAGTCCAGCCCAATGACCACAACGTGCAGGGCCTGGAAGTGGGGCAGAAAGGATGAGGCTGTGGGTGCCATGTCAGTCAAGTGGTTCCCCATGGTGAGCTAAGGGTGCAGGGTGGACCTGAGGAGAAAGCCTGGAGCTCCAGCAGAGGCCAGGAGGAGGAGGCCTTGAAATGGCAGGTAGCACAAACTGGGTTATCTAAACAAGGAAAAGTCAAGAGAGGAAAGAAAAAGTAAGGGTTAGAATAAACACGACTTTACCACTTCTGGACCCTTTCCTAAATCAACATCCCATACTATTCTAAAAATCCTTTTTATTAAAACGGATTTTTACGTGTCTCTTTTTTCACACTAAAAACTATTTTGTGCATGTGTAAGCCACACACAGCTTGAGTGTGGGATTCAGGACCACACTTGCTCGTGTATGTGGGTCTCAGGGACCTAATAGGATCCTTAGGCTTCAGGACAGGCGCTTTTAACCACTAAACCATCTCACGTGTCTGCCTCCTTACCCTTTAAAACGAAAAAAGAGGCTACAGGTGTAATACGGACGTTCTCATGCCCCAGGGGCCCTAGAAGAGGCTCACAGGCCGGAGATAACCTCAGGTATACTAGGATCCTCGAGGGTGCGGGATCTTGCGGGATAGATCCCACGGAAGGTCATTTTGCTGCAACCTTCTTCCAGCCTGAGGAGTGGAAGCAGACGCTGTGGCCTCCATTCCCCAGAGGAGAATCCTCGCAGGAAGGAGGTGGCCGGGTAGTGTGCCCCAAGTAGAAGTCCCGATCCGGGTCCGGCTCCCACACACCCTCCTCAAACCCACACCGCTGACACGCCCTCTGGGGCCGTGACCGCCATCCCCACGATCCTGTGGTTGCCCTGCCTGCCTTCCTCCCGTTGCGGCCACCGCTTTCCCCACACCCCACAAGCCGGCGGCTCTGCACCACCCGGGCACCCCCACCCCTTACCTTCGGTTAGCAGCGCTCCCCGCCCGCTCCAACGACTTGACACCGGGACGCCGCGTTTCAGCCACAGCGGACTTTGCAGCGCTGCTGGTCAGGTTGAGCCTTAAAAACCCTCTGGTGACGCCGGATGCCGCGGACCAATCAGCGTCCCGCAGGCGGAGCATGAAAGGGAGCCAGCGGGCTCTGCAGCTCGCTCTATCCGGAACCTCCTTATTTAATCTTTTTCTACCTTATTCCAGTATTTGGAACAGAGCCTGGAATTCATCAGGGATGACAGGTGGGAAGGATCGAAGGAACAGGCGTCTCCTCGTCTGACGACAGCAGGGAAAGAAAAGTCTTAACACTAACACCACCCCATCCCTTTTCCCGCAGACGGAGCTGCTGGCCCCACCAGCCGTCTCCCTCTACCTAACGCTCCAAGAGATGCTGGCAAGTTCTATATCTTTCCTCATTCAGTCGTCTTCTAGCATTCTTCGTCCAGTTTTCCACACAGTGTTTACCTAGAACCCGCATACAGACGATTCACGATTCACAGTACTAAACCCGTTACTGAGACAGGGTCTCATGCAGCCCATTGGCTTTGAACTTATTTTATAACAAGGATAACCCTGAACTCCTGAGTCTCTTACCTCTACCTCCCAAGGGCTGGGATTGCAGACACGCACCTGAGCACTGGGATTAAAGGCGTAGGCCACCACCGCCCGGCAATATAGGGTCTTTCTATACATCCCGGAACTTACTAATGTAGCCTAGGCTGGCCTCAAACTCAAACGTCCACCTGCCTCTACCTTGGAATGCTGAGATGAAAAACACTGGCCGTCATACCCAACTACTGTCGTGTTTACTGTTTTGTTTTTTGAGATGGAATCTCTCACGATGTCGTCTAGGATAGTCTGGACCCAACCTGTGTGCCTCAGTTTCTCGAGTGCTGCGACCACTGGCCCCATTGCCCCTACTGATTCTCACGATAGCATGTTAGGGACTGTTGTGTGTCTCTTACAGGTACAGAGCGCTCCAGAGGGTTAAAGGTCTTGTCTACAATCACATGCAGGCAGTATGTGGTGAGGTCTGTCTGAATCCGGTGCCAGGACACACATCACTTGGCTGCCATCTTGTCATGGGCCAGCCATAGGGCTAGGCAGCCTTCGTGGGAATTCCTCCACCAAGGCTGCTCAGACCAACCGCAGAGCTCCAAGGGCCTGCCTTGTTAAAATAGACTTTAAAAAGCTGGGCATAGTGGCACACACCTAGTCTCAGCTCTCCACACAGAGGTAGGGGAATCTCTTAGTTAGGCCAGCCTGGTCTACACAGTGAGTTCCAGGACAGCCAGCATTTCACCGTGAGGCTCAGCCTAAAAAAAAATACAATAAAAATAGACTTTAGCCGGGCGATGGTGGCGCACGCCTTTAATCCCAGCACTCGGGAGGCAGAGGCAGGCGGATCTCTGTGAGTTCGAGACCAGCCTGGTCTACAAGAGCTAGTTCCAGGACAGGCTCCAAAACCACAGAGAAACCCTGTCTCGAAAAAAAACCAAAAATAAATAAATAAATAAAATAAATAAAAATAGACTTTAAAAGACAAAATTCCAAGCCAGGCAGTGGTGGCACACACCTTTAATCCCAGCACTTGGGAGGCAGAGACCAGTTTATCTTTGAGTTCAAGCCAGTCTGGTCTACAAAGCTAGTTGCAGGAGAACCAAGGTACAGAGAGAAACCTTGCTTCAAAAAAACCAAAAGGTAAGAAAAAAAAAGAGACAAAATTCAACTGGGAATCACCAGTGTGTAATTCCAGGTACTCTGGAGGCTGAGGCAGGAGGGTGGTAAATTCAGAACCTCACTAAGCCATACAGTGAGTTCAAGCCCAGCATGGGCAACCTTAACCTGAATCTATTTCAAAAATGCAGATGGCCCAGGCACGCTGAGGCAGTGGTAGAACGTTTACCTAGCGTGCACAGATGCGGGATTCTGGCCCCAGGACTTCGGTAAGTTGGGAACGCGATAAAATAAAACTCTGGTTGACTTCACACTGAGCCTCTGCATGAGTTCTAGGTTAGAGTTCGAGAGTTACAGAGGTCTCAAAGGTCTTACTCTGTAATGAGTGACAGGTAGTGACAGTTCAGGAAAACCCATAGATCATCAAACAGGAACCTGTAGGATTTCAGAGGTGGTAAAGAATGTGTCCTCTAGAAGCTCCTCGGAAGTTTTCTAGAGATGCAGGACTTGGGTGGGAGCATTGTCCTTAGCAGCTGCAAGTTCTGGTTGCCCTGAAAGGGAGGGGATGTCACAAAGGGCAATGTCACCAAAAGGACAACAGGATTACCCTTATTAAACGCTGCAGTGGAAAGAGGATTGGAAAGGGAGGAGGGGAAGTGATTGCCAGACGGCCAGAGTCCAGCCCTTTCCTGCCTGCCCACCTCCAGCCAAGTGCTGATAAGAAAACTTCCACATGTTCACTGACAGCAAGCCTTGCCAACTCTTTGTCCCACCCCTCACTGCTAAACCAGCCACCTGGCTTGTCTGGCAGTTCACGAAGCCCGAAGCCTCCAAATCCCCAAGGGTCTTCAAAAATTAGTCTAGGACCAAGACCTTAGAAAATCTTTCTTACCTCCCCCAAATGGGGGTGACAGGACAGATTACAGTGGTAGCTGAAGCCCAGAGGCAGAGATGAGCATGGTGGAGCCAGGAGAGGAGGACCATGGGATATGCCATGGACCTAGGGGACACCACCCTACATGGTGGCACTGCATGTCTAAGAGCTTAACACAATTATCTTTTTGAAAATTCATAACTGAATCAAGCACAGTGGTACAGCCCTGAGATTCCAGTAGTGGGAGGCAAGAAGTTCCGAGCAAGCCTAGGCCACCTGATGACTTCCAGGACAGCCAGTGCTAGAGAGCCAAGATTCTTTCAAAACACAGAAAGAAGGAGTTGGGTGTGGTGGTTCACACCTCTAATCTCTGCACCTGAGAGACGGAAGCAGGGGGGTCAGTTGTGTAAGGCCATCCTCTATGATGGAGCAAGGTTGAGATCAACCTGGGCTACAGTAGACCCTGTCTCAAAAGCAAGCAAAAAACACCAAAAACATAAGGAGAGGGAGGGAAGAAGGGAGAAAAAAAAAACTCCACAAAACTCTGAAGCATAAAAGGGCTCCATGACTTTTCCAAGGTCACCCACCTCCCCAGGAATTGCGCAAACAATTCTAGCTTTGAAGAAAGGCTCTAATGACTGTGAAACTGAAAACACACAAGCTGTCAGGTGCCCACCATCTTTTTAACAGCCCCCTCCCCAATGAGATTCACACCCAAGATGGAAACTCACTTATCTGATAAAGAAAATGACACTGACACCGTCCCTCCACCCTCTATCTTTCATGTTTGCAGGGAAGGCGTGGATGAACAAATGGGACAGAGGAGGTGAGGCCTGGGAGGGAGACAGGAAGGAGTTTTTTCCATTTTTGATGGGCTGTTTTGTTGGAGGGTGACGGTATTGATCAGCTTTCTTTAAAAGCCCTTTTAAAGAAGGGGCTTTTGAGACAGTATTTAAGCGATGGGAGTTTGAGAAGTATCCCAGGCTGTAGAACCAAGGATCTAGGAGCCACCACTTCCTTTTTCGGTTTCCCACCTAGACCAGAGTCCAGCTGTTTGGTCAGCACTTTGAACCCTGGAGGGTGGAAGCTTGCTCTTTTTATCTGCAGCTACATTGAGCACATACTGTGTGTGCCATCCACTAAGCCAGAAATTCTGCATGGTGTAATGATTAAACACACCGAGGAGAGTCCCTGAACACAGAGGCTCCCCTGCACCTTCAGTGCAGGAGATTACCAGTCTGGGGGCCTTGAGCCTGCAGGGTTTCTGTTAGTCATGGCGGACTCAGACTGGAGCTGAAACTCTACATTTCAAAGATCAGAAGTTCAGACCAGCCTGGTCTACAGAGCTAGTTCCAGGACAGGCTCCAAAGCCACAGAGAAACCCTGTCTCGAAAAGCCAAAAAAAAAAGATCAGAAGTTCAAAATCATCTTTAGCTACAAACTAGGTTTGAGGACAGCCTAGGCTATAAGAGATCCTTCCTAAAATATTGGGGAGGGGCCAGCACCATGGCTTAGTCCACAGGCCTGACAACCTGAGTTTAAATCTCGAACCCACATAAAGACAGAAGGAGAGAACAGACTCCACAAAGTTATCTTCTGGCCTCCACAGGCACACTGTTGAACATATACTCACACATCAACACACACACACACACACACACACACACACACACACACACACACAAAACAAACTATAAACTAAAGTAAACAGGCCTGGACAGCTTGCTCAGCAGTTAAGAGCACCTGATGTTCCTACAAAGGACCATATCCAGTATCCAGCACCCACATGGTGGCTCAAAGCCATCTGTAACTCCAGCTTCAGAGAATCTGATGCCCTGTTCTGATCTCCTTGAGCACCAGGCATACACAAGGTGCACAGACACACATTCAGACAAAACATTCAGATGCATAAAATAAACAGATATATATTTATTTATTTATTTTGTGAGACAGGGTTTCTCTATAGCTTTGGAGCCTATCCTGGAACTCGCTCTGTAGACCAGGTTGGCCTTGAACTCACAGACAGAATTCCACCTGCTTCTGCCTCCCAAGCCCCTATCAACATTTTTTAAAAAGTGAATATGGCCAAGTAGTGGTAACACACACCCAGCACTTGGGAGGCAGGGGCAGGTGGAGCTACAAAGTGAGTTCCTGGACAGCCAGAGCTAAACAGTGACACTCTTTCTCAAAAAAACAAAAAAAGGTTTAAGTCCAGTCCCTCAGGTGAGTGGTGTCTTTTAAGACAGGGTCTCACTCTGCAGCCCAGCTGACCTAGAACTTGAGGTTTTCTTGCCTCTGCCCCGAGTATGTGACTACAAAACATTGCACTATTCCTGCCCTGATAGCATCTTAGCCACATACATGTTTGGTGAACAGAGGAAGGAAGAGGTCTGCAGGAGCTGCAGGGAGTAGTGAGGCCTAGGAGCAGCTATCAGCTAGGGACTCACAGAGATCCATTCCACCACACTTCTGCTTCCTCCGAAGACTTACTTTTCATATCCCAGTTCTTTATATTTTATAAATAAAATGGAGAAAAAACCTTGTGTGGATACCCATGACCAACATTTAGGAAGCCCAAGCAAGACTGTCTTAATTTTGAGACCAGCCTCACCGTGCACTAGGCTGGGATACACACAGTAAGACCCTGTGTTTCAGAGAGACAGAAAGGGAAAGAGGGAGAAAGAGCAATCACGCACAAATACACACAACTTGTCTCTCATAAAGGGTGCTGGAGTAAGGTGTTGAAAGGACGTTTTCCCAAACAGGAGCCTTCATGCCTAAACTAATTTTAAGTGCCTAAGGCTGAAAATTAGCAGATGCTGCCTCCTGGTGGACAAATTTGTCACTGCTTAACTTTTCTAAGACGTGAAGATAATTTGGGTCTTTTGATTCCTAAATTAATTTTGACAGTAAAATTTGTACGTATGTTTCAAATTGGGGCTAGAAAATGTACTTTTTTTTTTTTGGTGAGAAAAATGTTTAACAGAACCGAGCACAGTGATGCATGCCTTTAATCCCCAGCACTTGAGAGGCAGAAGTAGAAAGTAGAGGAAACCCTGTCTTGAAAAAAGAAAAACTAGCATTATAAGAGCACAGGTTACAATTTCAATATTGTGGAGGGTTGATTTGTAAACTGGCCAGACTCACAGAGATCCACTTCCATCCACACCCGGCTATTGAATGGTTCGCAGGATTTTAAATTTTCTTTTCTGTGCTATTCCAAGTACCTAGAGGACTATCAAAAAGTAAATTTTTTAAAACAAAGAGCCGCCGGGCGGTGGTGGCGCACGCCTTTAATCCCAGCACTCGGGAGGCAGAGGCAGGCGGATCTCTGGGAGTTCGAGACCAGCCTGGTCTACAGAGCTAGTTCCAGGACAGGCTCCAAAACCACAGAGAAACCCTGTCTTGATTAAAACAAAGAGCCGCCGGGCGGTGGTGGCGCACGCCTTTAATCCCAGCACTCGGGAGGCAGAGGCAGGCGGATCTCTGTGAGTTCGAGACCAGCCTGGTCTACAGAGCTAGTTCCAGGACAGGCTCCAAAACCACAGAGCACAGACAGAATATTGTATACATAAATGTTAAAAAAAAAATCTTAAAACAAAGAGCCCTATATAGGACAATTAGAGCTGGCTATATAGTTTGCCTAGAATAAGCTTAAAAAAATGAAGCAGACAAAAAATGCCCAAAAACTACGGGACAGTTGGTATTGTAGAAAAGTTGGTCATAGTATAGAGTAGTTAGTCTTATTTTGAACCGTTTGATGTCCCCCGAGGGGGTGCACCGTTCCTGGAGGTACTGCAATGCCAGGTCGATGCGTGGAGTGGACGGAGCAAGCTCCTATTCCAACTCCTAGTTCCAAAAATCCATTTAATATATTGTCCTCGGATAGAGGACGTATCAGATATTAAACTGATAAGAACAGATACTACACTTGATCTTAGCCAAAAGGCCGAGAAGCGATAACTTCTCAAACACACGCGCCCGCTACACTCACCTGCGCACACACATTCACATCGCGGTCGCCCACGCTCCTGCTCCCGCGGACACGCGCCCACCACCGACTCTACAGCTCTATCCTGACACCGCCTCATCTCTGGGGAAATCCTGTGCGATCGCGTGGGCCGAGGAGTTTTCGTTGTCCTTTTCGCTCCCAGAGTTCCTGGGAGCCGCGGCCACGGCCTCATTTGCATGCCCCGCCCAGCGCGCATGCCACTGCTGCCTCTGCTGCGCAGCACAACGTTGCCCGAACGCATGCCCTTCTGCCCGATTCTTAGTATTTCGGCGTTGACAGTACCCACGAGAAGGTTCCTCCGCACCACACACTCCCCCCGCCCCATATCTAGTTTACTGGGCATCTCATTTGGATCCGAGATGAGATCCACGGCTGATCCGCTCAAAGGGTGGGCGTAGCCTTGAACATGGGCCCTTGGAATTTCAGCTCCTTTTGCTGTAAACGTGGCTCTCTGGGATGCCCCTTCCCCCCACCCCCGCTCTTCGTTCCTTCCTCTCCTTGTTTGTCTTGTTTTCACGTGGAAACCCAGACCTGAAATTTTCGGTGATATTGCCTCAGCCTGACCCAACAGCCCCGTTTCCTGTCTCTGCATCCCTGGCCAGCTCAGTACTTGCTATGTCGACCAAGCTGACCTCAAACTCACAAAGATCTGTCTGGCCCTACCTCCCTAGAGGTATGGGCTACCACACCAGGCATAGTTCCTTTTAAAGTAGTGAACTAAAACCAACTTTGGATTGAGCTTTATGGTGCAGACCTATATACAACGCCACAGGCTGCTCCATAGGAGGACCCAGTGTTCCAGGCTGTGCAGTGAATGCCATATGCAACTAAAGGAACACTTTTGGACAGGAATACCTTTAGGACCAGCGTCTATGCCTGGAGTCTCTTCCTAATCCCTACTTAAGAAATCCTGGTACTTTGGTGAATGAGGAAGAAATCATCAGAACATCAGTGTATTCTTTTTTTTTTTTTTTTTTGGTTTTTCGAGACAGGGTTTCTGTGTGGTTTTGGAGCCTGTCCTGGAACTAGCTCTTGTAGACCAAGCTGATCTCGAACTCACAGAGATCCGCCTGCCTCTGCCTCCCAAGTGCTGGGATTAAAGGCATGCGCCACCACCACCCGGCACATCAGTGTATTCTTAGTGTAATCCTAGTTCTTGGCCGACTGAGGCAGTCGTATACTTGAAGGAAAAAAAAACTGTGTGTATATGTGTCCGTGCATGTGTGTAGCTCAGTCGGTAGAGTAGCTGGTTGCCCGGCATGCGCATGCGCAAAGACGTGCTTTGATCCCCAGCATCATATAATCTAGCCTCGTGTCTCATACCTGAAATGGAAGTACTCTGGGGAGTATAAGTGTGGGGGGGGGCGGGGGGGTCAGGAATGCCAATGTCAAGCTGGGCGGTGGTGGCACACTGGGGAGCCAGAGGCAGGCAGATCTCTGTAAGTTCGAGGCCAGCCCAGTCTACAGAGTGAGTTTCAGTACAGCTAGGGCTGTTACACAGAGAAACCCTGTCTTGAAAAACCAAAAAGAAAGCCGGGCGGTGGTGGCGCACGCCTTTAATCCCAGCACTCGGGAGGCAGAGGCAGGCGGATCTCTGTGAGTTCGAGACCAGC
>NW_004949142.1:3033801-3036828 GCF_000317375.1 Microtus ochrogaster
GCAAACAAGGCAACCTTCTCCCCTGCTAAATCATTAGATCACATTCCTTAAGCGAGCCCCCAAGATCCAACCCCTTATTTGGCCAGTGACTCATTCCTGAGACTGAACTCCAAGGTTCAGCAATCAAAATTCATGCTGGCTAATGTGTGCAGTTAGGACTTAGTAACTCTTCACCCGAGCACAGGCCTCCCCCTCTTCCCCTTAAAAACCAACTCCTGAAAACAAACAAACAAAAAGCCTTGCTTGCTGCTATCTGTACCTGCAGCCTCCAGACCCTCCACCACCACTGCCGCATCCCCTCTAAGGTAATAAATTTGATGTTGAGAATTTGGTGTCCAAGTGTGTTCTGTGCCAATTCCAAGACCCCCCTTTCATTCACAGTAATGTGTAAAGTATGTAATCTTCAGACGTCGTATTTGAAATGCCGAAGTTGTTAACTGGCTATGAGCCTTTAATTATTTAGTTCTTTTTAAATTCATAGAGCAAGCTGGGAGGTGGTGGCGCATGCCTTTAATTCCAGCACTCAGGAAGCAGAAGCGGGCAGAAAAAGGCCTTACAGTAACAAAGGTTTAGGGGGAAATTATCTATCTAAAAAGGCCTTTAGGGAACAAAAGGCTCAGCAATCTTAAAGTCACTTCCTTTACTACTGCTTCTTAAAAAGTTCCTCCTCAGGCTGGGCGGCGGTGGCGCACGCCTTTAATCCCAGCACTTGGGAGGCAGAGGCAGGCGGATCTCTGTGAGTTCGAGATCAG
This sequence comes from Microtus ochrogaster, assembly GCF_000317375.1. Taxonomy (NCBI): domain Eukaryota; kingdom Metazoa; phylum Chordata; class Mammalia; order Rodentia; family Cricetidae; genus Microtus; species Microtus ochrogaster. Next base: position 3,034,554 of record NW_004949142.1, read on the forward strand.
CTTGGTCTACAAGAGCTAGTTCCAGGACAGGCTACAAAGCCACAGAGAAACCCTGTCTCGAAAAACAAAGAAAAAGGAGCTCTACCTCCTTCTCTTTTGCTCTCTACACGGTCGCTGCCGCTCTGCTGCCTCCACTCCTCCTCCACAGTCAAACTCTGGACAACTCTAAATTACATTTTCAGGGCCCAGCCCATACACAACAACACATGATAAGCCACGTAGTTTTCTCAGGTGAGGAATGTTGCACTGACCATGCTCATAGCTCTTTCCGAGACAGAAATTGACACTGGAAATCAAGACTTAACAATTAACAATTAGCTTGACATTGAGCGGTAGAGAGAACTCGTAGACTAAAGCTGCTTCAAGCTCTGACCTTGAATCAGTAAAACACGTGGGAAAATGACCTTGTGGATTCTCTTGGGGCGACCAGCCTGCTTGGAATCTGTTCTTAAGTCCAAAATTAGCTGTCTGTGTAAAGGCTGTCTTTGTAACTGAGAATCCTATGTCCATTTTCTTGTTTATCCTATGATCATTCTCCTGGCCATCCACAGCTACGTGTGCCCAATAGATGGAAGATTTACACGAGATAAACACACAAGCAGTGGGGATACACCCAAAGCTGTTCTTAGGGAAGAAATGAAGTTCTCAGGGGAAAAAATGAAGGGGCTCATGAAAAAAATTACAGACAGCGTTATCTGCAGCCAGTGACCCCCCCAGCCTTGCCAGGTGGGGCTCTCCCATCAGATCGTCCATCTGGTGGGTCGACTGTTAAGCACTAATTGTCTCTGTTGTATATTCCCATGGCTTCTTGCACCAGTACCTCTCAGCATTTGCCCAACATGGACTTGTTGGTTTGCTGACTTGAAAGACCCCCCCCCCCAATACTTGAAGGACTCCTGTGCCCACGTACTATGTTAAACTCTGCTGAAATTTAGCTGGGCCCCTTGGCTCAGCCAATGCTAAAACTGGATATCTATGGGTTGCAGACTCACTGACTAGGCTAAGGAAAGAGAATACTCGCCCCCCCGCCCAAGGCATTCTATCTAAATTGTCAACTTGCTACAGAGTGCTCTATCTAGCTTTGTGGTTTTTCGGGCCTGAGGAGAAGGAATACTCCACCCCCCAAGACATTCTATCTAAACTGTCAACTGGCTGCAGGGTGTTTTATCTGTCTTTATGGTTTTTCGGGGAAATTCGAGAATAGACATGGGGCCATTCCCAGGATGAGCTAAGCCCGCCAATTTGAGAGCCAGTGAAATGCTTGTGCTATACTACCCTCTTATGTAATCATTTTTCCCTAGAAATATGGCTGTTTGAATTTGCCCGGTGTGTTCAGTTGGCGTAAGCTGCAGATGCACCCACAGGCGCCTGTGTGATCAATAAAGACACCTCTTGCTGATTGTATCTGTTGGCCTGAATTATTGAGACTGGGGGATTTCTCCCACTGCCCTTGAAAACGAGGGTCTTTCAGACTGACCGTTGAATCTGGGCTCTTTTCCTTGTTTAATTGCTCCATCTACAGCCATGCATCCTTCTCTTTTTTGCTTGCTTGTGTATGCCAGGACCTCAAAGTCATTATACAGCCAAAAATTACCTTGGCATTTCTCTGTTCTTTTCTCTTTTTTCCTTTCCTTTTTTCTCCTTCTTTTTGGTTTTTCTTTTTTTTTTTTTTTTTTTTGTTTTGGAGCCAGTACATTATTTTTTATAACCTCAATGTCTATTATTTACTGTTTTTTTCTTTCAATTGGACACCTTATCTATTGACTTGCCGTAATAAGGACAGTGATGATTTAGCTGTCTCCACACATTCCCCCACTTTTAATTCCAATTTTATATATGCAAGTACTTCATCTTCTCAGAGTTCTACAGCCTTGTGCCACTTAGGGGCAGTGACATATTCAAAGAAATGCTTCACTAGGGTGATTTTTGTTTTTGTGTAAACAGAGTGTAGTTATACAAACATAGCTGTTCCAGTCTACCATATACCAGGGTTAAATGGTGCATCTTATTGCTCTAGGGCCATGATGAATGAAATAATACAAATAAACCAAGAACAATATAACCAGAGACAAATTAAACACAAGATATATGAGGGTACTGCTGGCACAGCATGGCACACCTTATAGGACTTTTTAAATATACATATATTCTTTTTTTTTAATTTTTTATTTATTTATTATGTATACAATATTCTGTCTCTGTGTATGCCTGCAGGCCAGAAGAGGGCACCAGACCTCATTACAGATGGTTGTGAGCCACCATGTGGTTGCTGGGA
>NW_004949142.1:3038613-3044132 GCF_000317375.1 Microtus ochrogaster
GAACTCCCAGAGATCCGCCTGCCTCTGCCTCCCGAGTGCTGGGATTAAAGGCGTGCGCCACCACCGCCCGGCTTACTAATTCCTTTTGAGAAGTCTCCTTCACCATGGGAAAGTGTTGTTGATTCATAAGCTTGAACAATACAAATAAAGTCAACATATGACGAGTTATATATATTATAATTCTGTTTACCCATCTTCTCAAGTCAGCGGTGCAAGAGCACCTAAGTATCCCAGGCACCAATCCCTGCATTTTCTGATCCCCAGAACCAAGCGTGGTTCATAGCATCTAATGGAGGACAGGGAGTCTGCTGGTTATGTGAATAAAAAGTAATTTTAAATGAAATCTGTAGTTTGGAGAGTTGACTTGGTGGTTAAGAGCCCATGCTGCAAAGGCCAACAGGGCTTCTTTCCAAATGTCCCCCGAATCTAGCCTCTCCTGTCCCCTACTCTGTCACCACTAGGACCCAAGCCTGGCCATTGAATGACAACGAGGACATGAGCGCTCCCAGGTATGGTTGAGGAGGTTTTATTGTAGCTATGAGAGCGAGCACAACCAGAAGGATGGGCTGAATATGGCCGGCAGAATAGACCGGGCTAAGAGAGGAGAATGGGAGAGGGAGAGGAACCAGAGGGAGCCAGGAGGACCAGGAAGAGATCTAGTAACAGAGCCAAGAGGAGGAGGACCAAGAGAACTCAGAGGGCACGGCAGCCAAAATGGCTGTGCTACACAGGAAGAGAAACTCGGGGGAGGGAAGCAAAACCAAGGGGCTAGAGAGGGTTAGGGTAGGGGATGGAGGGGGCTGGTGACAGGTCCTGAGAGGAACCAGGATTCTCTAACGGGTACTAGTTAATGTTGAGCGAGACCGGTAGTCAGTCCGCGTTACCAGTGTTTCATAGGTACCTCAGCAGGTTGGAGTTTCTTTGAGGTCAATCTTAGAAGAAGCAATCAAGCACCTTCTCCCCCCAGCCCCTACCTGGTTTTCTTCTTAGGTTAGTCTGGGTGTTTGTTCTACTGAGGTCTTGTTCATCCAACCAGTCCCCAGCCCTTTTTAAACTTCTTGCCTTCTTCCATAGCCTCTTCCAGGACACTAGCCCTTATTGATCTAATGTATAGTGTTCTGCCTGCACGCCAGAAGAGGGCACCGTATCTCATTATAGGTGGTTGCCGGGAATCAGGACCTCTGGAGGCGCAGCTTTTAACTTAACCCTGAGCCATCTCTTGAGCCTCATCTCGGCTTTTCAGGTCCTTTCTCGCTGCATGCCGTCCCTTGAGCATGTCAGCTGCAGCTCTGCTTTTTCAGGCTCCTCCTAGGATTTAACTCTTGAGGCACGGGAGCTCGAAGCTGCAATAATAGCACTAAGGAGGCTAAGACAGGAAGGTTGCAGTAGTTCCAGTCTAGTGAGACACGTTTCGAAACAACAAAATCTAACAGCCAAAGGAAGAAATACGTAACAAATAAATAGGATGGAATTCTAAGGGTCTCTTTCCCCAAGGGTCCGTGCCCCCCTGGGCCTGGTATGAGTAACTTGCATAACTGGGGGACTGGATTGTGACCACTGGCACCCTCCCCAACTGATTGATTGCATCTTTTTATAGAAAAGGCTCCTGGGCCCAGATATAAAGGTAGAGAAAGAGAAAAAAGGGAAGGAAGTGGGAGAGAGTAAAGACTTCCTGTGGCCCTCAACCCTGTAACTGAAGCTTTGTGAAGAGCCTGAGTTTTGGGTCTGTGGATCTGACGCAGCGGACTGGCGGAAGGAGCCGTCCTACTTGCTTTGGCTATGAGCAATTCCAGTGACTGCTGTGCGCTGGGCGGGGCATGCAAATGAGGCCGTGGCCGCGGCTCCCAGGAACTCTGGGAGCAAAAAGAGCATCAAAAACTCATCGACCCACGCTGATCGCACAGGATTTCCCCAGAGATGAGGCGGTGTCAGGGTAGAGCTGGAGAGTCGGTGGTGGGCGCGTGTCCGCGGGAGCAGGAGCGTGGGCGACCGCGATGTGAATGTGTGTGCGCAGGTGAGTGTAGCGGGCGCGTGTGTTTGAGAAGTTATCGCTTCTCGGCCTTTTGGCTAAGATCAAGTGTAGTATCTGTTCTTATCAGTTTAATATCTGATACGTCCTCTATCCGAGGACAATATATTAAATGGATTTTTGGAACTAGGAGTTGGAATAGGAGCTTGCTCCGTCACTGGTATTGCAGTACCTCCAGGAACGGTGCACCCCCTCGGGGGACATTTGGTCTGGTTGTAAAGAGAGAGTTTGAACATCTTTTTCTCGCGTCTTACCATCTTGTGTTTTTGCGATGAGTTTGGTTGTTACAAATCAAATCCTGTTTGTTGTGTAAAGCCGCAAAGAGCTGTTTAAGCATCTGTATGTGTATTGTTTATGGTAGTTCTTGCTGTCGTCGGATTAAGGTTTGGTTTTAGATATTCCTCTTATATTTGCCCCCCCAAGGCCAGAATTAAAGTTGTAGGTTACCGTATTTGTCTTTTTTAGTCACTCTTCTTTCCTCGGCCTGCCTTTGCCTATTGAGGTATGGAAATATAGCGATGGAATTAAACACATATACTTTTAAATTATTTGTGTGTGCTTTTGGAGAGAGGGTTTCTCTGTGTACCCCCGACTGTCTTGGAACAGTTTGTACACCAGATCTGCATGCTTCTTCCTCCTGAGTGTTGGGACTAAAAGCATTTTAAATATTTAACTTTGAGCCGGTGGGGATGGTTAACACCTTTAATCGGAGAGGCAGAGGTAGGTTGGTGTCTGAGTTACAGGATAGGCGAGGGCTATATTGTCTTGAAAAACAAACAAGGAGTTAGAAAGTTAGGCTCAGTGGTTAAGTCCACTCCTATGGAACAGGAGGCCAGTCTAGACAAAAAGAAGAAACTGGAAACACCACCATAATAACTAAACCGACTAATACATACGGTGACAGCGAAGGGCTCACTGGAAAGGAAGGTACCTTGTCACTTTGCTCTGAGTGGCAGCTGCTGTCGCCGCTAGGAACTCCCACCCAGGACCAGATCACTGTAAGAAATACGAGTTTTCCAGAAAGACAATGCAGGGGCTGGAGAGATGGCTCAGAGGTTAAGAGCATTGCCTGCTCTTCCAAAGGTCCTGAGTTGAATTCCCAGCAACCACATGGTGGCTCACAACCATCTGGAATGAGGTCTGGTGCCCTCTTCTGGCTTTCGGCATACACACAGATAGACTATTGTATACATAATAAATAATAAATAAATATTTAAAAAAACCAGAAAGACAATGCAGAGAGTATACTTCTGCAAGTCACTGATATGGCCACCGGTTCCCTTAATAAACAGACATTTGATCCTGAAAAATTAAATTAAGTAAATTCAGCCCTCTTTGGTATTTTACTTTCTGTCATACAGAAAAATAGCTGGAAACATTTAAATATGTTATCCAATTAAGCGGGGTTTTTGGGTGGCTGTGAAGTTAGAGTGTTTTTTTAAAATTAATTTATTATGTATACAGTGTCCTGCGTGCATGTACACCTGCAGGCTAGAAGAGGGCCTCAGATCTCACTACAGATGGTGGTCAGCCACCATGTGGTTGCTGGGAATTGAACTCAGAACCCGAGGAAGAGCAGTCAGTGCTCTTAACAGCTGCACCATCTCTTCAGTTCCAAGGATGGAGTGTTTCTCATTAACAGCTTTTTCAGTGGGTCATGGTGGCTCAGGCTGTAATCTCTGTGTTTCGTTTTGGGAGCCTGAGGCAGAATTACTGCCCTGAGTTGAAACCCACGTGTGACTCAGTTTCCATCTGCAGTCAATTCTGACTTAAAGAAGCCATTTCAGTTCAAGCCTGCCTGATCTGCTTTTTCCAGGCTGCGAGTAACTTCTGTGTTAACCCATAAGAAAGAATCTTTTTGCCCAGATGAAAGAGTACATTATTCTATTAAGATTTGGGCTGGAGGCACTCCTCATTAGAGATTAGAAACTGCTTGCTAGCTGAATTCTTGTGTGAGATAATGCCTCCGCTTGAAGTTCCTCCCAAGGACACTGCAGGGAGGATGTTAGCTGACTGTGCTGCTCTTTGTTCTGCCTTTTGCCTGTAATTATAATATGCTGGCTTAGAAATAAACTCGGGCTGTTTGGTATTAACCTTCAGTCCTCCCGGTCTACCCTGTGTTTTCTGTCTCTGTTTCTCTCAACCTGCCATTTTCTTTAACAGGTACCTCCTGCGGATTCCTGCCAGAGCAGACAAAAAAAAAAAAAAAAAAAAAAAAAAAAAAAAAAAAAACTGAAACAAGACAACAAAATTCAGCTTACTGGTCTGAAGACTTTTAAACACTGGACAGCCAGAGCACCACTCGCCCGCCCTTCTACCCCAGCTGCACACTCACAGTTTATCCACGGGTCCCACTGTGGATTTTCTGGTTCTTTGACTTGAAAGGATTTGTGTTTGTCTAGGGTGGGGGCCTTCTGGTCCCCTCTTGAGTGCTAATATCAACCCTGAAAGGATTTTTACACTGCGGGACACCTAAAATAGGGTTTGCAGCGTGGTCCAGGCCATGAAAATATTCCCCTCCTGCTTGATGTGTCCCCGCCCCCTCCCGCCCCATGCTGGGATTAAAGGCTTGTGCAATTGAAAGGCAATCACAACGAATTGGCGTAGGTGTAATAATCGTTATCGGCCAGCAGGTGTCGCAGTTGCAGCCACGTTAGTTGCTAGCCGCAGCGAAAAGCACATGCTGCTTACTTAGGTACTGACAAATACGCTTTGTTTAACAAATAAGAGCAGTTAGTAAGTCAATCAAATGATTCCGAGAGTTGGGGGTCAGAATAAAGAATAAACCCAAAGTTTTCCGTCAGTGCGAATTGCAGACTGTGTATACTTCGGGGATAGCAGGCAGCGGTGTGTGGGCTGGCATGTAATACGTAGAGAGGCAGCGTGTGGGTCGCGAGTAGGGGAGCACTGAGCAGCAGCCTGTTGTGTCTTGAGGGTTGTGTCTGTGTCCAGCTAGAGCCACGGGTGGGAGAGTCAGTGGCCAATGAACCACGCAGCTGGTGGACGGATCCCAAAAACTGTGGACTGTTCCCCACATTTGGTTGCCAGATGATGGTGGAAGACTCAAAATAATCCCACACTAGTTCAGAATTACATATAATAAAGGGTTTTTTATTTAGGGGAGACTTACAGATCACTGTCCTAGATCACAGTCCTCTGCATGAATGGGGAACAGGAACAGAGTCTAGCAGCTGTAATCACGAGCTAGAAACAAGAGAGTGAGCATAAGCTTTACAGCTACATTTATAGTATAAGAGACCACGCCCAAGTAGGCTGGCATCTTACAGGCTATTGGCCAAAGGAGCTCCCACAGCACTATGGGATGCAACTCACCACTGAATGGTTATAGTACCGATGCAAAATGTTGTGGCCAACTTTTATGTGGCTGTTGGGGTTCAAACTCAGGTACCCACGCTTTCAGAGCAAGCACTGGGCTATCTCTCCAGTCCTAATTATTAATTTTTTAATTTATTCACTCAACCAGTTGGAT
>NW_004949142.1:3044962-3046221 GCF_000317375.1 Microtus ochrogaster
GAGGTTAAGAGCACTTCCTGCTCTTCCAGAGGTCCTGAGTTCAATTCCCAGAAACCACATGGTGGCTCACAACCGTCTATAATAAGATCTGATGGCTTCTTCTGATGTGCAGGCAGAATACTGCATGCATAATAAATGAATGAATTAATAAATAAATAAATTTTAAGAAATTAATAATGCAGCCAGGCAATAGTGGCACATGCCTTTAATGCCAGCACTCAGGGAAGCAGAGTCAGGCAGATTTCTGTGAGTTTGAGGCCAGCCTGGTCTACAGAGTGAGTTCCAGGACATCCAGAGATACAAACCCTAAGAGAGACATACATGGATCTCTTGAGTAAATTGGGAGCATGGGGGGTGGTCACAGGAGAGGGCAGAAGGACAGAGGAGAGAAAGGGAGGGGAGTGGAAAAATGTAAACCTCAATAAAAACAAAAGAGTAAAAACAAAAAAAATTAATAGCGCATTGACTTTATTTGCTCAAACTTTTTAAATTTTATGAATACACAATGCAATATAAAAATCAAAGAGACAAATAAGAAAGAATTGGTGGTATAATAAATCCACAGAGTTTGGCAGTGGTGGTTCAGGCCTTTAATTCCAGTACTTGGGAGGCAGAGGCAGATGGATCTCTGAGTCCAAGGCCAGCCTGGTCTACATAGTAAGTTCTAGGACATCCAGGGCTACACAGAGAAACCCATTCCTGAAAAACAAAACAAACAAAGAAATCCACAGTAAGGTGTCAAGTATGAGAAATCTGCATTGTCAAAAAAGGTTTGTTAATGGGGATGAGCACTCAGTAGTTTTGGTTGTCTGTAAAATCCATAGGGAGATATGTATTAGGTCCTCCAGCTGGGACTGAGAAGTTGGAGGTGGATCTACTTCATCCCACATGCTCCTTGGGTCGTAGTCTTGAGCAGGACCCTCGTAGATGGGAAGACTGAGATTTCTCTGCTACCCACCACCCTGTGCTTTCTCTTCCGTTTCCTTGACTGCTTTCAGCATCGGTGTTCACCACTAGAGGGCCCTGAACCAGTTAAAGATGCAGACTAACATGATGTGGGGCTTATCCTGAGTACGGTGCTTAATATTCTCCCTATAGCCTTTAATCTTCATCCCTACACTGGAAAAGCAGTGCCGATAGGTCTCAAGTATTTGCAAGTTAAAAATCTCTGATATGTAGGTTCTTACTTTTGTTACTTTGGGTTTATCTCGGCAACAGACCTATGGCAGTTTAACATCAGGCCCCTTGCCCTAAAAGAG
>NW_004949142.1:3048086-3051104 GCF_000317375.1 Microtus ochrogaster
CACACACACAGAGCACACGGCGCACACACACACAGCACACAGCACGCACACACACACAGCACACAGCGCGCACACACACAGAGCACACGGCGCACACACACAGCACACGGCGCGCACACACAGACAGCACAGGGCGCGCACACACACACATAGCACACAACGCGCACACACACAGCACACAGCACACACACAGCACACGGCGCACACACACACACAGCACACGGCGCGGATGCACACACAGACAGAGCACACGGCGCACACACAGAGCACACGGCACACAGCACACGGCACACACACACAGCACACGGCGCGCATGCACACACACACAGCACACGGCGCACACACACTCAGAGCACACGGCACACACACACGCACACACAAAACACTCATACACATAAAATAAGTCTTTTTAAAAGTTTTTATGAGCCAGGCAATGGTGGTGCACACCCTTAATCCTAGCACTCGGGAGGCAGAGGCAAGTGGATCTCTATGAGTTTGAGGCCAGCTTGGTCTACAGAGTGAGTTTAAGGACAGCTAAGACTACACAGAGAAAACCTGTCTCTAAAAATAAAAACATTCTTTTATAAATATTTTTAAGGTGGGTGCCATTGGTGGTTCATGACAGAGCCCAAGCTCCCTGCAGAAGCAACAGATACTTGGAGGTGTGGGGTCTGTTGGCTACCTTTGGATGAAGGGACAAAAGTAATGACAGAGCTTCAGTGAGTCAGCTCAACTTTATTCCGGAATATAGGGGATGTACAGGATTGGGGTGGCAGCTGGGGCATGCCCTAATTGGCATTAGGTGGCACACACCTATCATATAAGCTGGATTGGTGGAAGCGCGACCCTCTGAAAATAGCTAGAACATGTTACTTAATTAAATGTGGGCAGCAGGGGAAGAGTGTTGGCAGGGAACTGTGTCGAGGGTCATCCCTGAGATAAGTCAGGCATCAGGCCTGAGACATCCTTCAGATAAGGTTAAGCAGAGAGCAGGAAGTCCCGCTGGGAGTGGGGAGGGGGTCCTCCATAATGTGTGAAGAGAGCTGCTGAGATATGGTAGAGTACAACCCCTGACCACTGGGGCCTCCCAACATACAGGGTGCTCCTAAACACAGACAGACAGACACACACACACACACAGATACACACACACAGAGACAGACACACACAGGCACACACACACAGACACACACAGACACACACACAGACAGACAGACAGACACACACACACACACACACAGACACACACACACAGGGTGTGTGGAGTTAGGGAGGGAAAGCATAGACAGAATTCTGGCAGACAGACCTGGCAGTTTGCAGCTTAGCAGCCCCATTGACTGGGCAAAGCAATTTTCTCCTCTCAGAGTATGGTGGCCCAGACCTCTCTTTAGGGGATTTCTTCCCATGATCCTCTACATGGGAAGTAGTGAAAACCACAGTGCAAATACTGTTCTATATAATGCTGCCGGTGTCTTTTGAGTATCCGAACTCTTTGCCCTAACACCTGAGATTCTGATGTAGCAGGAAGAATCTGGCTACAGCTTTAATAATATTAAAGCCCAAAGGCAAAGAAGCATTCTGACTGACAGGAGGTACTGTCACCAAGATGCGGCCAGTTTCCTTGGTTACCTCATATCCAACCCCTTGCTTAACCTGGTTTCAAAATCAGCCAAGGAACCTGGGTGGTGGAGGCTCACACCTTTAATTCCAGCACTCGGGAAGCAGAGGCAGGTGGATCTCTGTGAGATCGAGGCCAGCCTGGTCTACAGAGCGAGTTCCAGGACAGTCAGGGCTACAGAGGAACCCTGTCTCAAAAAACCAAAATAAATGAAAAAACAAGTAGATCTCTCAACTGGATGCAGATCCTTTCACAGACAGGAGGTGCCCTCCACACTAATTTTAGCATCATCACTGACCCTGTGGTAGCCCTAACCTAGTGCTGAGTTATGGATCACGGACCCCAGTGGAGGAAAAGACAATGCCACGGAATGGCCATGTGTGTTCTGCCTGCTGTCCTGTATTTTTGCAGGACAGTTTCTTTATTTGGAAGCAGCAAAGTCAAGAGGAAGATCATCCCCTGGATATCAGTTGAGGAGAGGAAGAGCCCTCTTCAGGAATTGGAGTAGCAATTCTGAATATGCCAGAGGCCCCAGCTTTTACCTTTGTCGAGAAGTTCTGCTGTGCCCAGCCTGTGGGGCGGCTAACATCCTGTCTAGGGCTTTCCCTCCCTACCTTCACAAGCCTGTGCGTGTGCGTGCGCATGCACGTGTGCATGTATGTAGGCGCACCCCGCAAGCATTTGTTGTTTCTGCAGGTACGAAAGAAGCTAGAGCCCTGTCCACTAACTGGCTTTCCTAACAGAGAGCCTATTGTAAATGAGGGAGTGGGAACAGGCAAAGAGGCCAAGGCTTCTTCATATCAGTGGCCTCTGTAAGGTTCATTTCTGGTCATCATGGTAGCAGAGGCTCCTCCTCCATTGCCGTCTCATGCCTCTGGATCCCAATGCTTCTTTTCTCACAACTGTTTTGCCTGCTGGCTCAGCTGACTACAGTTCCAGAGTGGGCCTATGATGCCATGCAGATGAGCTCTAAGCCCCCAGGGCAGACCAGGGTCTGCTGTTGGCACTCTTCTCATCTCCCCTACCCGATTATCTTCTGCATTTGCAGTTCCTGCCATCCCAGGGGGCTTTGAGTGACTGGAGTCTATGTGGTCTCAGGTACATAAGGGACACTGAGAAAGACTAAGGACAACAAATAATTTATTTAACGATGAAGAGTGAAGTTGGTTGTAAGAGAAAAGTAAATGGGGTGGTGGCGGCGCACGCCTTTAATCCCAGCACTCAGGAGGCAGAGGCAGGTGGATCTCTGTGAGTTTGAGGGCAGCCTGGTCTACAGAGCGAGTTCCGGGACTAGCTGGCTCCATAGTCACAGAGAAACCCTGTCTCAAAACACCAGAAGAAGAAGAAGAGAAAGAGGAAGAGAAAGGAAGAAGGAAGGAGAAGGAAGGAGGAGAAGGAAG
>NW_004949142.1:3051204-3058374 GCF_000317375.1 Microtus ochrogaster
GAGGAGGAGGAGGAGGAGAAGAAGAAGAAGAAGAAGAAGAAGAAGAAGAAGAAGAAGAAGAAGAAGAAGAAGAAGAAGAAGAAGAAGAAGAGAAACAATCAAAACCACCCAGCAGAGCAAAAAGGCCTCTGTGGGGAGGTAAGGAAGGAATCTGCTATGGTGTAAATAGAGGGTGTGGGGGTCTCGTGGAGGAAGGGCGCATGGCTGTGTATTTGTTAGGCAGAGGTGACCTGTGATTCTTTGGTGTCTTAAGTTCCTTGGCACCCGTCCTTCTCCTTGAATCTGGACACCTAGGAATTTGCTCTCCATCTTGGATAGTACCAGGCATGGTGGCGCACGCCTTTGATCCCAGCACTGGGGAGGCAAACGCAGGTAGCTCTCTGAGTTCCAGGACAGCCAGGACTATGTAGAGAAACCTAGCCTCAGAAACAAAACAAACAAAAAATCAACTCAGAGGGACTGTGGGGCTATTTGCCTCTCCCTACTGCAGCAGGGATCCCAGAATTACCTATGCCAAGGGGATGCCAGAAAACTGTGTTTCCTGGATTTTAGCTTTTCTCTCCTGAATTCCTGGCTACTCAAGGAGCCTGTTGCAGACTTACAGACACATTCTTGGCAGGGTGCCTGCCTCTTGTCTGAAAGACTGCAGGGAAATGTAGTCCGATTAGCCTGAGTTCAAATCTAACTGGGTCCTTCCTCCCAGATGGTCACTCCATTTTAGGAGGTGACAGACATTTGCTTCTGTTGTAGGCTGTGGATTCTTTTGAGGAGTTGACTCCAGAGCCAGGAAAGTTCCTGAATGTTCCACGTCAGAGAGTGGGTTGAAAATCACAGTCTTTGAAATACTTAACTCCCCTCTAGATAGCTAATCAGAGTTGAACGGAAACAAAGTTTTCTGTTTCACTCCGGAGCTGTGGAAGGACCTAGTTCAGCAACGATGACTCACTGAGGTTGTACTGCTCCGGGGCTTAAGAACCCTCAGCTTTAGATACACACCTTGCAGGATGATCATGAAGACCCAAATACAAGCACAGCTTATTAGGTGGTCTACCTCTGCGACCCAGGAGAACTCCAGTGAGTATCCAGAGCTTCCTGAGCAGGTCGAACCTTCCCAGTTCCAGCCAAAGACCCACATTAAAAATCCGGGGACTCCTCACATGGTCTGATCCATCTCAACCTTCTGGCAAGAAGTCCCAAGTCTGCTCTGACAGTCCCCTGCCGCCCCGGGTCCAGAAATAGGCGCCAGCTCAACATCAGCTGCTTCTGAGGGGTCTGTGCTGTCCCGAGGCAAATGGTCCAACTCCAAAGAGTACCACTCAGCACGCAAGTTTGCCGAACACTGCAGTGTAGCCTGCATATATCAAGGTTATGATAGCTTCAGAGGCAGGCAAGGAGGCTCGGTTTACTCCAAGCAGACAGCCCGCCCCAGGTCAGCCTCCCTAGCTGCAACTACAGGGCTCTCTGTGGAAGCAGAACTTTCCCCACTCACCCTTGAGCAGGCTCCTTGAAGACCTTGACACTGAGGTTAACAGGAAGCACCTGCTGACCCTGCAAAGCCCAGAGGCAGTCCAGCAAGAGTCTCTAGTTCTAGTTCCAGAATCTTCTGTGGAGAGTGAAGCTGAAAATCCAGCAAGACTTTAGCCTTTGGGTCAAGATCAAACTCACCACTATACTCTTCCACTTATAAATACACAACCCATAATAACTCCCAAGCCTCCCAAGGAGACTGATCTTCGCTAATCCAGCAGGACTGGCAGCTCAGCCTTCAGGTCCTAATCAGCCTCGTCCCCAGCCAGCTCAGCTTTCCAAGTCTCCAGAGGGCGTTGAATTGTGAGGAAGCCATCTGGAGGCCAGGCTGAGCCACCAGAATACTTGAGGAGGCAGAGCCTTCACCACAACAGGACATTCCATTTCAGCCTCCAGGCCCTCTTCGGAAGGATAAACCATTTCCAGTAAGCAGGAACAGCTCATGACCTCTGAGTCTCCTGAGGAGGCAGGATCAGTCCTGGAGGCCAGCTGGAAGCCTCAGCTATCTCTACAAAGACCCCGAGGAAGTCAAGGCTCCATTTAAGCAAAAGTCCACTTCAAACTCCGGCGTCCCCTATGAAAAGGTACTTGACATCCCCCAAGTTCGTGAAGTGACAGTCTCACCAGGTCACAATGAAGCTCATCATTTAACTTGTCCCACATTACAGTGAGGCCTGGGGTTTTCCGTAACCTCAGAGCCTACCAAGAAGGATGAGTCTGGGGCTGGAAAGATGGCTCAGCAGCTGGGAGCACTGGCTGCTCTTCCAGAGGACCCGGGTTTAATTCCCAGCATCCACATGGTAGCTCACAGCTGTCTGTAACTCCAGTTTCAGAGGATCCCACACCTTTTTTGTTGTTGTTTGTCTTGAATCATGGCTGTCCTAGAACTCTCTGTGTAGACCAGTCTGGCCTTGAACTCACTGAGATCGCCTGCTTCTGCCTCACAAGGGCACCACCATACCTATCCTCCTACATAGCATTTCTGCCTGTTTGGAGAAGAAAATAGTGTACTCTTCACTGTGAAAAGTTAATTTAAGTTTTTTATACTTATTTAGTGCACGCTCAAACACATGTGTACATGCCAGGGTGCGTATGTGGAGGTCAGAGGAGAACTTGCAGTAGTTGGTTCCCTGTTTCTACCGGGTGGACTCTAGGATTGAACTCAGGTTGTCAGGCCTGAGGGACAGGTGCCTGTACCCACTGAGCCATCTCACAGGTCCTGAAAGGTTCACTTTCATCCTTTATGCTCAGGTCCAGAAGCATAGACGTCATTAAGGCTTACAGAGATGATTATTGACACTTTAGACAAGTAGATGATTCCTTTGAGTGTAGGAGAGTTTACGGAAGCAGGTTTAGCGAGGCACTAGAAATCGTCCTTCTAGGCCCTAAGGCCCCCACCACCGCTTTGATTTTTGTTGTTGTTTGTAAAACACGATCTCACTGTATAGCCCTGACTGTCCTGGAATTAGTTCTGTAGACCAGTATGGCTGCGAACTCAAGACTCTCCTGCCTCTGTCTCCTGGGTGCTGGGATTAAAGGCCTGTGCCACCACTGCCTGGTAGGCCTTTGATTGTTTATATTTTGACACCAATTCTTTCATGTTATGATATGTATCCTCATTCTTTTAAAAAATGCCTGGCAACAGCAATAGAAGTTAAAATAGTCTGTGCCAACTGCTGTCCCTAGCTAGTATTAGAGGCACATAAGTGAGTGATACGGAGTTCCTACCTTCTAGAACTCATGGGCTCATAGGGGACACAAGCACAGATGTGCAGACTGACAGATGACAAGGGGACAGCTATGGGGTGCTTTGTATTCCCTGTTACAGAGAGGAATCTCTGTGTACATGTTATTAATAACTTAGCAGTACACTCTGTTCAATAACTTGCAGACAGGTGTGGCAGTACGCATCTCTAATCCCTGGGCCGGGGAGGAAGAGGCAGGTGAATCTCTGAGTTTCAGGCTAGCCTTGTTTACATAGTAAGTTCCAGGCCAGCCAAGATGCTACAGAGCGAGACCCCATATGGGTGACCATGAAAAGGGGCAATTGTTCTGAGTGAACTCTCTAGCCCTGGCAGTGCCTAGAGGAGTATGGCTTGAAACTAGCATGCACCAACTAGACTGTTCCAAGGTGCCCTACTCCAGGCATCTAGAGAATGAGGAAGGAGTCCAAGGGGTGATAACGTGTCACAGGCTTCAGGAGTCCCAGAAATGTGGATGACCTTCTGGCTAGATGTTAAAACTGTGCTCTGGAATGACTGACCTCCTAAGGTTCAGCTGGAGATTAGATACAAGGTGTTTCCTTTTCAGGGTGTTAATCCACTGTCTTCACAGATGATGACCTGGAACTCACTCTGTAGACCAGGCTGGCCTCGAACTCAGAGATCCACCTGCCTCTGCTTCCTGAGTGCTGGGATTAAAGACATGCACCACCACCACCTGACTTTCTTTTCAATTTTATTTATGTATTTTGTAGGTATGAGTGTTCTGTCTGCATGTATGCCTGTAGGCCAGAAGAAGTCATCACGTCCCATTATATATGGTTGTGAGCCATCATGTGGTTGTTGGGAACTGAACTCAGGACCTCTGGAAAAGCAGCCAATGCTCTTAACCACTGAGCTATCCCTCTCGACTTTCTTAATAGAGCCCAATTTAAAAATTCAATTATTGGCTGGGTGTGGTTGATAAAGGATGGTCAAGGGATTATTTTACCATTTATTTTATTTTTTTTTTGACATTCCACAAACAAATATTTATTGAGCGCCTACTGTGTGCCAGGCACCGTTCACTTCCCCCCACCCGCCCCAGTGAAAAAAAAACGAAAAAACAGGACAGAGGCAGCAGAAAGAAAACTCTGAAGGAGAAAAATGGGCAGCTGAAGAAAGCTGAGGGAAGCAAGCAGCCTGAGGTGATGCGGGGCTCTCTGCCTTAGGCCTCTTCTTCTGCCTCCTCCCCGAAATCCTCCTCCTCTTCCGCAGTGGCATCCTGGTACTGCTGGTACTCGGAGACGAGGTCATTCATGTTGCTCTCGGCTTCGGTGAACTCCATCTCGTCCATGCCCTCACCTGTGTACCAGTGGAGGAAAGCCTTCCGGCGGAACATGGCTGTGAACTGCTCCGAGATGCGCTTGAAGAGCTCCTGGATGGCCGTGCTGTTTCCGATGAAGGTGACTGCCATCTTGAGGCCGCGGGGTGGGATGTCACAGACCGCCGTCTTGACATTGTTGGGGATCCATTCCACAAAGTAGCTGCTATTCTTATTCTGCACGTTGAGCATTTGCTCATCTACCTCCTTCATGGACATCCTCCCGCGGAAGACAGCTGCAACGGTGAGGTATCGGCCGTGGCGGGGGTCGCAAGCAGCCATCATATTCTTGGCATCGAAGACCTGCTGGGTAAGTTCAGGCACAGTGAGGGCCCGGTACTGCTGGCTTCCACGGCTGGTGAGCGGGGCAAAGCCGGGCATGAAGAAGTGAAGACGCGGGAAGGGCACCATGTTGACGGCCAACTTTCGGAGGTCAGCATTGAGCTGGCCCGGGAAGCGGAGGCAGGTGGTGACACCGCTCATGGTGGCGGAGACGAGGTGGTTCAGGTCTCAGTAGGTTGGCGTGGTGAGCTTGAGGGTACGGAAGCAGATGTCATAGAGGGCCTCGTTGTCAATGCAGTAGGTCTCATCAGTGTTTTCGACCAGCTGATGGACGGAGAGGGTGGCGTTGTAGGGCTCGACCACGGTGTCGGACACTTTGGGTGAAGGTACCACACTGAAGGTGTTCATGATCCGGTCAGGGTACTCTTCTCGGATCTTCCTGATGAGCAGGGTGCCCATGCCAGAGCCCGTGCCTCCACCCAGAGAGTGGGTCAGCTGAAAGCCCTGCAGGCAGTCACAGCTCTCTGCCTCCTTCCGCACCACATCCAGAACGGAGTCGACCAGCTCAGCTCCCTCTGTGTAGTGACCCTTAGCCCAGTTGTTGCCTGCCCCAGACTGACCAAAAACAAAGTTGTCTGGTCTGAAGATCTGGCCAAAAGGACCTGATCGAACGGAGTCCATGGTCCCGGGTTCTAGATCCACCAAGATAGCTCGAGGGACATACTTGCCACCTGTGGCTTCATTGTAGTAGACGGAGATTCGGTCCAGCTGCAGGTCGCTGTCTCCGTGGTAGGTACCGGTGGGGTCGATGCCGTGTTCATCGCTTATCACCTCCCAGAACTGCACAGGGAAGAGCAATGAGCCGTCAATGGCTCAAGTCCTAAGGGATGACTCCCCGCCCGCATTTCAATTCTAGACATGCTCAAACGAAGCAGAGGTGCAGAAACTGCAATTCCGTTATCTGCCTGCCGAACCTCCACCAGGGAAAAATCACCGCATTTGTGGCTAGGATTAAGTTCAGGGGGCTGAGGGTTGGGAGCATTCATATGGACGGACGGACTGGACAGCCACCCGCCCATTTGACCAGCACCCAGCAAAGCGCTTCAGAATGGGCACCGCCCCTCTAGTCCAGCACAAAAGAGGGTTGGGGGGGGAAGGTGCGGCCACTGCAGTCGCCCACCCCTTACGCGTTCCACGTGACTGCGGTGGCGGGCCGGTCTTTTAGCAGCCCACAAAGGCGGGAGTAGCGTGGGCGGGGCCTGGCACGAGGGGCGGGACCAGTGCGCCCCCGCCTGCTAAGGCTGCATTGTCCCTGCGCGCCAGGGGCGGTAGCCCCGCCCCCGGAGGGTCCCACCCTTCGGCTACAATTTAGCGGCAGCACTTCCTCCTCCCCACCCCTCCCCCGCTACATTGTAATTGCGCGCAAAAGGAAAAAAAAAAGCATGGCTGCAAATTTTTATTGCTTTGCTAGCTTCCCTCTCCTAAATAGTCTCTCTCTCGCACACACACTTCGTTCTGAGACTTAGAGACACGCAAGCCTCTCACTTTTCCATGAGGTCACACCCTAAGATTTCTTAAAGGCAATGAAAAGTAAAAGTAGCCCCCACACAGAACCATCATCTACCCAGAAGTTAAATCAAGCCTGGGGGTGGCGAATGCCCTTCGGCCTCCAAGCCTTTGTTGAGAGGTAATGCGCACCGGACCACGTCGTAGGGTGCAGCTGCCCGCCCAACCTCTCCCCTTCCCCCTCCAGCCCTGCTCCACTAAGGCCCTCCAGGCGGGGTGGGGGTGGGGGTGCCGCAAGGGGAAAACCTCGCTTCGGCTTTGTCTCGGATCGTTTCCGCATCTCTCCTCTCCAGTTCTCGAACCGTTAGAAAACCCCTCTAAATAGGTGCTTTACAGTTCCACAGACTCCCGGTTCCCTAAATACTGAAGTCTCTTTTAACGGCTTTCCGAAAATGTGCCAAGAAAAATATTTCTCAATTTCTCAGCATCAGAATGCTAGCCACAAATATGGGCTATATTCATACGTGCAAAACTTTGAGGGGCAAAGCTAACGAATGGAGAATGCAAGCCACTGGTAACATTACCCATGACTAACCTGGGTTTTTCGTGCTCACATATTTCACCTAAATTTTAAAATCCTTACCTTAGCACCGATCTGGTTGCCACACTGTCCGGCCTGGATGTGCACGATTTCCCTCATGGCTTTAAGATAGGTACCGAGCAAGAAAAGATAATTATTTTTCTTTCTGGGCTGGTCTCAGGCTGAAAGGA
>NW_004949142.1:3059704-3060288 GCF_000317375.1 Microtus ochrogaster
GTGTGTGAGTGTGTGTGTGTGTGTGTGTGTCCTGTTCATTCCCAATGAAAACCACACCTCTTGGACCAAAACGCTCCTTTCAATTGGCCAGCGCACCATAGACAGAATTCCCGCGTGTGAATTAAAGGCACCTTTAAATTAACACCAGCATTCAGGAGGCAGAGACAGATTTCTGTGAGGTTGAGAAAGTTCCAGAGTAGCCAGGGCTACCTAGACTCTGTCTTGTCTCAAAAAGAAGAAAATGTCTCCACTGCTTGGCATTTTGGGTATCTGGTTACAAAATGGTAACACTGTAGATGTGCGAAACAGGAGTCAGCCACGCTTCTAAACTGACTCCTTCCAAACGGTCACTTTCCTACGACTCCCCCCCCCCTCCTTTATTTTCTTTTCTTTTTTTTCTTTTTTTTATTGAGAAAAGGAAAAAAAAAGTTTCCCCTCCTCCCAGCCTCCCATTTCCCTCCCCCTCCTCCTACCCTTCTCCCTCTCCCCCTCCTCTCCTCCTCCCTCTCCAGTCCAAAGAGCAGTCAGGGTTCCCTGCCCTGTGGAAAGTCCAAGGTCCTCCCCCCTCCGTCCATGTCTAGGAA
>NW_004949143.1:0-467 GCF_000317375.1 Microtus ochrogaster
TTCTGGAAGAGCAACAAGTGCTCTTAAACACCGAGCCGTCTCTACAGCCTCTATGCTATATGTATGACCAACACGAGGCCAGATCCTTCCTTAGGTCTTAAGATAGCACAGGTAGCCTGTCTCCAGAACTCATCTTTTTGGAAGACATGACATGTAACCTGAACTGAGTTTCGATGTAATTGTGCTTCCTCATGTACCATGGAATGTACTACTCCAGGAGATTTCCCCCCTGATTATACTGTGTATAAATATACTGGTAACAAACCTGCCTACCACCAGACTCCCCGAAGATTGATCCAGGTTTACATAACAATCTGAACCAAATTTTCATTCTCACCTCTTCGTGGATTATTTTACTGCCTACCATGACATCTGCAGAGACTCCCCCCTCCCTCCCTCCCTCCTTCCTTCCCTCCTCCCTCCCTCCCTTTCTCCCTGCCTCTCTCTCTTCTTCCCCCTTCTCCCTT
>NW_004949143.1:612-18191 GCF_000317375.1 Microtus ochrogaster
TGTGTGTGTGTTTCTTCTTTACCAACAGGTCACAACATATCCAAAGGTATGTGACATCTCAGGCAATAGGTGTGAGTTGGTGAATTTTACAGCTCACAAGCAATAGAGAAGCAATTACTCAGTCATGAAGGTGGGTGCCCGGGGTCTGGGGTGTTTGGGCACACAGGTGAAAGTCAGCCCTATGCAATGACACCACATCTGTCACGCTGCACTGTGTGAACCATAAGAAGAGGGGTACAGCACATGTCCTTGCAGGGGATACAGACAAGACCAGAGCTGTGCTCTTTGCTCCTCCACAGAAGTAGGACTGCAGGGAAATGATGCAGGAGTGGAGATGTTTGGACATAGGCCGAATGTCTGTGTCAAAGGGCAACTAACACCTGTCATTAACCTCACTTCTGTGCCAGTTGGACATGCTCATCAACAGTGGCATGGCCCTGTTAGTGCAGAAATCTAAGTGATGCTTCCCAGAAAAAAAAATGCAAATGCCCAGGTCAGCAGTAAGAAATCAACTTTGCCCTTTCATGTGCAGATGATACCCACTGCCACATTCATGCTGCAAGTGCCCTGAGATGTTGAATTGAACCATGGATTCAGTACATCTTTAGGGTACAGGCATTTAAAACCATCTTCATAGGCACCAGTTTCTTTTTTTCATTTTTATTATAGTTTAATTTTGCTTCTATGGGACATTTGTCTGCATGTATATTTTTAGACTCTCTTCATACCTGTAAAGTCACAAGACAGTGTCATATCCCTCTCTAACTGGAGTATTATATGGTAGTAATCTGCCATGTAATATTCAGAATCTAACCTGGAATAGGTTCAATTGAAAAAGGAGCTAGTACTCTTATCCACTGAGGTGTAGAAAAAGCATAGGAGCCAGAGACAGTGGATGATTAGAAGGAAAACAGTGTTTTCTAAAGAGGTCAGTTGCTCACATAAACTCACACAAATTGTGACAGCATGCAGCAGATCCATGCAAGCTCAAGTCAAACAAAATCACAGCGTGGATTGGGCCAGTGTGATCCCTCAGTGAGGAGCTATTGGTAAGTAATAGCTGTTGAGAGAAGGGGAGGTAGCTCTCTTTGTGAATATGACATGTGGTAGCTCTGCCATGCTCCAGTGACTTACCATATACTTAATAGTATCTCAGCAGTACTCATGGCAGTCAATGAATTTCAACCATTGTACAAAGTTGGGTGGGTTTGGAAGTGAGTGTAAAGTGGAGTACTGATGGGGAAGGAGACAAAAATAGCCAAAATACAATGTATGACATCCTTGAATAATTTATAGTATTTCTTAGAAAAGAAAACAAGGGACTAAAGTCATGTCTCAGAGGTTAAGAGTACTTACTGATCATTTATAGGACCCAGGTTCACTTCTCAGCACCCGCAGCACTTGACTCACAGTCACTTGTAACTCCAGTTCCAGAAGATCAATGCCCTCTTTTGACCTCCATGGACTCTTAGTGTAAGTGAGGTTCATACAGAGAAGCAGGCAGGTATGCATACACATAAATAAGAATACATTTAGATAATAAAGTATCCTTAGAAACTTTTGTTGGCATTCTAATAATGCCATTATTGAAATCAGTATATAGGTTAAAGCTACACCATTTTCCTGCTAAGTCACCATACTGCAGAGATCCCTATGCATTCATGTTTATTGTAAAATTATTAACAATAGACAAAATAATTAGCCTACATGATAATAAACTGATGAATATAGAAAATGTGGTATATTCACACAACTGAGTTTTATTGAACTATAAAGAAAAATAAAAGTATGAGACTTGAAGTGAAGCTAAATGAAACAATAGATCATCATGTTAAGTAAAACAAGAACAAAACAAGTGCGGTGGTGGCGCACGCCTTTAATCCCAGCACTCGGGAGGCAGAGGCTGGCGGATCTCTGTGAGTTCGATACCAGTCTGGTCTACAAGAGATAGTTCCAGGACAGGCTCCAAAGTTAGAGAAACCCTGTCTCAAAAAACCAAAAAAGAACAAAATAAACAAAAAAAACCAAGCACAATCGACAAATATCACATATATGGAGTCTAGATTGCATATATGTCATCTATACAACATGAATATAGAAGGGCATGCATACATATTTGTGTGAGAGAGAGCAAGAGAAAGACAGAGACAGACAGACAGAGAGAAGTGAAAGAGAAAGGTGAGACCATTTAAGAGGGAAGAAGGAAAGCAGAAAGGAGGGATGTATGATAAGCTATGTTAATTAGGACCTGGAATTAGATCCCTGAAATCCATGTAACTGGTGCTACTGCACAAGACTATAATCGCAGAACCACAGACATGGAGCCAGATCTCTAGAACTAACCAGCCTATAACCAAATCAGCGAGCTCCAGGTTCAGTGAAGACCCTTGTCTCAAAAAATATGGTTATGAGGTTGGATAGATGGCTAAGTGGTTAAGAGAACATGATGCTTTTCTGAAGGATCCATGTTCAATTTCCAGTACCCATACTGGGTGGCTCCCAAACAGCTGTAACTCCAGTCCCAAACCTCCACAGATGTGCATGTGGTGCACAAACATAAACACAGACAAAACACTCTCACACATAAAATAAGCCTTTTAAAGTTAAAAAAAAATCTTTTAAAAATTAAAAAACAATACTGTGGAGCACAAATGAGGAGGCCATCTGATTGAGCCTTCAGTTTTGACGTGCATGTATATCTGCATTCACAAACACGGCATCCATGTAAATCCCACAACCATAAAAATTATAAAAATTAAAGATGGCTGTAACATACCACAATGGGAGTTGGTCAATGGCAGCTCACACCTTTAATCCCAGCACTCGGGAGGCAGAGGCAGGCAGATTTCTGTGAGTTCGAGGCCAGCCTGGCCTACAAGAGCTAGTTCCAAGACAGGCTCCAAAGTAACACAGAGAAACCTAGTCTCAAAAAAACAAACAAAAAAAACCCAAAACAAACAAACAAAAAAAAACATAATGAGTCATGCATGCAACAACAGATTGGCCAAAATGCAAAGCTGACAATATAAACATCTTTGGAGGACACATGAGCACTTCTGTGATCAGAGTGTAAACTGTCACATTAACTTTGGAAATCTGTCTGAAATTTCTTAATATATAGTAAAGTATAGGCCTAACAACATGCCCTAGCCATTCTAGTCCTGATTGTTTACATAGAAGAAAGGGGAAAAAAAATCCACAAAGATATCCAAGCAAGGATACTGTACTGAATTTCAGCATTTCAATAACAATAGTAAACAGTGGAAGAAAAACTTGAAAACAGGGATGTTCCCGGACTGGCATTAGGCTTTCTAGTCTGGGGACTATCATCATTAATTCACATACTCTGTTGAGTCTCAGTTGTACAACTGATTTTGTGTGTGTGTGTTTGTTTTTGAAAGTCAGTTGTCTCTTGTTCTTTCCAACACCATTATTTAATTCCTTAAATAAATAAAAATATCAACAATCGTTATGTATTTGCAGCACAAATTTGCATGCTTTTTTTTACATTCTTCTTTACTAACACACAAACATGTCATTCCTCCTCACACATGCAACAACAAACTCCTATACGTCAGGCTCTTTACTCTCATGTGCTCACATTCGTTCATGAATACACTCAAAGTCCATAAATTCACAGATACACATTCATAGCCACATACTGGCAGAGTACATGTGTTCATTAGCATGCACATTAATATTCCCATACACTGTACAACAAACACAATTTTACTAACACTCGAAAATGTGTACTAAAACTTAAACATGTATATTCATTAATATTGATACATTCAGAGGCATCTCTCACATTTGCTCACGTGTTAACAGATTCACTAACACAATACTGCCACACACTAACGTACAGTCACTTGCTAGTCTGTTGAAATACACAGAAATCTAATAAACTGGACACTCACTCACACACAATCACTAACTGACATACACATATTCATACATGATGTCATATCACACAGACAATATGCCAGGTCAGATACACTAAGCCTTCAGTGCATTGCCAGGCATCCAGGAGCCTCAGGTCCTGCTTGTTGTCCAATGCCCTCCTTTAAAAGCCGAACCTACTCATTCCTGGGGTCTCCCTGAGTGTCCTGGGGAAACCAGGAAAGTACTCTCCCTCCACCCATACAGCACCTAGTCACCTAACTCCCACTTACCCAGGGAACCACATAGGCCCACATGGGCTCTGCTTTGAACATATATTAATGTTGCTCCCTCTGCCTCACCCCATCCCCCACTTCAGAAGAGGCCAGAAACAGCTGGAACTTATATTAAGTTTATTGAACAGAGACATTTACTATCTTGAAGAGAAAGGGATGAGAACACAAATGCTCCACAGCACTAGAAGCAACACAGGTTCTGGACCACCCCATGGAGCTCCTCTAAAGGGCCAAACACTCTGGGATCCCTCTGTTATTTTCTCTCTTCCCAAGGGCCCAAGAACTACCTTTTGCAATCCCCTCAGCCTTTGATGAACCCTTACAAGGAATTGCCCACTGTAGGGTGGCCCTGTCATATTCTGGTACAAGATAGTCACAGGACACTGCAAAGCACAGCAAGGAATATTCCATCAAGCCTGGGAAACATAGTCACAAGTAACTACAGGAGTAGAACATTACAGCACAGTCCCCGGGTCCCACCCATCTCCAGTTCAGGTCTTCCTGTCTGCTCCAGATTGAAGTCAGTCATAAGAGAGTCAACCAGTCCCTTGTCGACATCCTTGCTTCCCGCTGGCATCCAGGACTGGGCCTGGGGGTTCTGGGGAGCACTTGATCGTGTAAGAACACCCACACATCTGCAGGAGAGCAAGCAGCGGGCAGCTGGCCTAGATGTACACCGGGAAAGCAGACGAGAAGCGTTCACAACACCGGTGGGAGGGGAGCTAGGCAGCCTTGGCTGGCAAAGCAGCTCACAGAAGCTCACAACACATGCCGGGAGTAGGGGCCACTGACCAGGTAGTCAGGGCCTCCAGCTGCTCAAGTTAACACACACTTCACTCACAGCTTGGTACAGAAGCAACGGGTGGGGGATGAGCACTCAAGGGGGAAAGGACTCGGTGGACAGCCGAGTGGGTCACTATGAGGTTAGCAGATAAGTGGGGGGAGGGGTTCCAGAGGCGGGAGTAGCCTCCCTCGGGATAGCAATGGGGAGGGGGCATCCGTGTTGGGAGAGCCAGGCAGAAAGAACCCTTGAGGCGGCCTCTTCTGTAACTTCCACCCGTCTGGTGTGGATGGCAGACGGAGGATGGCACCTCGGCAGCAGCGCCAGGCCACCCTCTCAGGTCGGCAGGGTTGGGGGCCAGCCGTGGCAGCTGCCTGCCGAGTTGTATTCACCAGGCTCTCCTTGCTTGCTCTCTGGATTTCTCCAGCAGCCCTGGACAAAAGAGACCAGAACAAACTACCGCCCCACCAAGTCCTCCTGCTGCTGCTCTTCCACCTCCTTGTTCACACCAATCTGTCCTGCACACTCATGGGCTCTCAGACCAGCTGAGGGCACAAACCTTATGGTGCTGGGTACGCACCCCTAGCCCGGGGATCTTCTTGGGCACTGCTGTCTTCCCCCCACTCACAGTCCTGCCGGGGTGCCAGGATGGGATCTGCCTCCGGGTTGGCACTGGTGTCCCGGGGCCTTTGGGTCCAGGGACCCTGGTGTTTCACTCACGAAAGGACTCAAGGGTGCTGCCCTCGTGAGGCTCCCCTAGAGCAGTGTAGATGATCCTGAAGACAGGCTGGATCCTGCGGCCTCCTCTCCGGAGCACTGTCTCCCGGCCTTGCTGTACTTCTCCCCAGGCATTGGTTCTCTCTGGCAAGGACAGCCTCCACACCCCATGGGGACCGGAAGTTGCTAGGTTTCTTAGAGTCACAGCCTTCCTATCTTCTGCTTCTGCTTTCCTGATGTCCCCATCTGAGTCCTTGTGGCTCCATGCAGCTGCAGCAGCTCCTGGCTTCCTCCTATGGTACATCCTAGGAGCCTTGCATCTGCTCATTACTGAGCTGAATGTGGTGTAGGTTTGCTTGTTAGAGTTTTCTCCAGCTGGCATTGGCTTAGGGGACTTAACTTGTGCCTGGTTATGTTGCCATTGTACCTTACTAAGGTCCCCTGCCATTTCTCTGAACTGCTCTTTCCCCTCCTTCAAACACCTTTTTTGTCTCCCTGGCTTACGGGAACAGTGGCTACCCTGTTCCCTGGAGCCTACTTGGTCTTGGGCTTGGGGTGGCTCTTCTCCCAAGCCCAGGCCCCGTTTCCCATCTCCATTGCAGCCCGTCTCTTCTGCTTCACTAAGGTCCGGTTGGATGGGTTCAAGCAGTGTACTCTGATGTGGCCTTCTTCCCCGCAACTATAGCAGAATGTGTCATAATTCCGCTTTCTTGCACCTTGAGATCTATCTCTAGGCACACCTCCCCTTCGGTGCTGGCCTCTGCGCCTCCTGCGACGGGAACCCTGGGAAGGTCTTTTCTCAAGACCACTGTCAAAGGCAGGAACAAACAGTGCCCTCTCCCTGCCTATTTCCAGCCCCTGTGGGCAGCTATTCTCTGCCCCCGTAGTAGCTTCCCACTCCTCCTCCTCACGAAAAAGCCTCATCAGGGCCAGGAAACCAGGTGGCTTCCGACGCTGTTTCATTAGCTTAAGTTTCTCTCGAAGTTTTCCAGTAAGGATGGCCCCACCTAAGATTCGTTTAAGGCGGGTCTGATTCACATTCCTTCGTGCTATTGCCCTTTTCTCTAGGGCTTTTTGGAGCAGGGTCTCCAAACGGACCACAAAGCTAGAAACTGTCTCTCCTGGCTCCTGATAAGCCTTACAAAATTTCATCTGGGCCATTCTGCGGCTCTCCACGGGCCCAAATACCTGGCGCAGGGCCTCCAGGCACTCCTTCACTGTGACGGCAGCATTGTTGGCACGGAGCACATTGACCACTTGTAGAGCGGGGCCTTGCAAGCATTCCATCAGCCTCCGCCTCTTCTCCACCTCAGGTACCTGCCACATCTGTAACATCTCAGTAGTGTGCTCAAGCCAGGAATCAAAGGCCAATAACCCTGGGAATGACGCTGTGTTCCCAGAAAAGACTCTTAGTTCTCGGTACAACATTTGTTCTAGCAGAGGCTGCATCACTGCACCGAAGGTCTGAGCCCAGGCCCAGAAATCTGCTGATATCGCTGCTTTGTTAGGTGAATAATTAGAGTATGTCCCAAGGAGCCTGTTTAGGTCTGATACTGAGCGCCTCTCTTCCTCTAAGAAGTGGTTCAGTCTATTGAGAAATTCATCATCTGAATTAGGGGGTTTCACAATCACTTCCCAGGGCCCACCCTTTCCTTCTATTTCCCTGGGTACCAACGCATAGTCAAAATCACGTGCAAGTTCCACCAGAAAGGCCTGGGCGTTCTCCTCCCTCCTAAACATCCTGCCAATGATCCTATATCTTCCCAGATGCCTGAGAGCTTCGTGCAGAGTCTCCTCAAATTCATCCTCACTACAGTCCTCAGGAATCCCCAGGATCAGCATAGACCTCTGGGTGTTCAGATGCTCCCCCCTACACCAGTCCTGCAACAGGTTCAATGGCATGGCTCCAACTTCAAGAGATTCTAATGTAGGGAGTGATTAGGGTGTGATGCACATAAATCTGGGGCAAATTCCAGATCCGTAGCCCTCCCAGGCCTCCAGAGTCTGTAAAAAGGGTGAAAGGAGATTAATGCGCCCCCCCCCGCGTCCCTTCTACGCCACCCAGCCTCCATCCACCTCCTGCGAAGACACTTCTACAGCCCACCCCGCTGCGTGCTAGAGCCCCCTCCTCACCCCAAAGGCTGCAGCGGAGGCCCCACCGGGTTGGGCCCCCCGCTGCAGCCCCCTCCCCAACCCAAAGGCTGCAGCAGTACCACCCTACTGGGCGGAGGGGGCTGCCCAGGCCAGCCGCTTCCTCCTGTGAGCTGGTACCTCTTAGGTCAAGATGCTTCCTCATTCACTGCCGCAGTGAGGTTCCCAGACTGCTCAGAGAGGAGGTGGGGTCGGACACCATTCCTTTCCAGGGTCTCTTGCCAGCTTCCTTGCTCTCTCTGGCCCTCTGGTCCCGCACGTCGTCCAATGCGCTGGCGCGGGCTCGCCTCCGCTCTCTGCAGTGCGGACTTGGGGCGGGGGTGCTGTGGCGCTGAAGCGCGGACCCTCCGCGTCGCCTGGGAGACCGCTGAGCCATTGGCGCATGAGGATCACGCGACAAGTCTGTTGCCTAGGCCTTGGGCAACCTGGGGCCTCAGGTGACGTCACCTGCTGCTGCCCACCCCCAACATACCTCCGCTACTCCAGCACAGAGGACCCCACCTCAATTCTCGGAATCTGGCGTTTATGAGTCAGTATCCAGTGTCCTCCTGCCTTTGACTGTCCCCAAGCTGTCCCTTGTCATGAATCCAGGTCAGTTCCGCTCTCCCCGAGAATACAAAGTCAGGGCCCCAGAGTGCTCAGGGGTCTTCACAGAAGGGCACCAAAAATCTGTGTTGCCTCCTCCAGCTCTGTTTCCTGATCAAGGGATCAGGGACTCTGAGGGTTTTGCCCTGGTGAGTCCCTATCTGGACCTAGTCTAGTGACAGAGCTGGGCAAGCAACACCTATTCTAGGTAGAGTCCCTGGAATAGATAGATAGCACATGAGCCCACACACCCCATCCCGCCACTCCCCATGGAGTGTATCTGGGTGATGCCCATCCCAGTGGAAGGGGCTGCAGGCACTTTCACCGCTGTGGGGCCTGCATGCCTTCCTGCCCTTGGCGCCAGTGGCCAGCTCACAGGAGGGTCCAGCACTGGCGGGCCTTTCCTGCTCTGCATGCTGTATATCCAGCTTCTTGAAAAGCTGCTTTGGAGATTTGAAGCCCAAGGCAGTTGTGACCCACAGGATGAGAACTGCTGCTCCACAAGTAATGAGTCTCCTTTCATGACATATGGAATAGCCCCTTGGCATGCCTACTTTGGAGATCAAGCATGTATATACTCCTTAAATAACATCAAATACGTTGTTCCCAATTAATGTCTCTCACAAAACAGTTGCTGCCTTCAGGCCTCATACTGATCTCAGCTTTGTTGCTCTAAAGGTTCAACTTGCTCCAAACCACTTCTTTATCTGCTCAACCTACACTGTCATATGCCAAACACGCTGCTTCCGGGAGGAGAGATGGCTCAGCTGTTAAGAGCACTGACTATTCTTGCAGAGGACCCAGGTTCTATTCCCAGCACCCACAGGCTGGCTTATAACTCCAGTTTCAGGAGATCTAATGTTCTCTTCTGACCTCCGTGGACACCAGGTATGAGGTGTACAGACATACATCAAGCAAAGCACTCACACTCATAAAAACAGTCTTGTCAAAGCAGAGAGACTTGTCATGAATTTCTCTAGAACAGAGTTAATCTGTGAATGTTCTGAACATTAGGCAGAGGATTGGGTAACAGCAAAATTGGAACAATAAGTTTGAATTTGTTCAAATTGTAAAGTTTTTTCTTAACACATTTGTAAAGTTAATCATTGGCCTTGAAGCCAATAGAAATGCATCATTTGCTTTGTGTCCCCATCAGCACATGTAGTAACCAGCACAAAGGTACCACATATGGAAAAGTGATGGGGAAACATCAGTTACATTGTCGAAGTATAGTAGACTGTGGAGAAGGAAACTGCGATTTATTTGGCCTTGCCCTGGACTAGAACATCTAAGAAGGCCACTCAGAGGCCAACTAGGATCACCACGTGCTGCACTATGAGATACTGTACAGTAATTCTGCAGAAATGCTCTGCTTTTACAGGTTACTAAAGAGCAAATTAAGTAGGTATGTTGGGGACCACTATAGCTACATCTTTTAGAATTTGCAGATTGTCCTAATCTCTGAAATCCACCTCTGTCATTGTTTTTTTATAATCTTCTGGCCATGTGAGTAGGAAGGGGTACATTTTTTCAGGCTTCCACTTGGTTTTCCTCATCTGCAGGGACAGGTGGGACAGTCACATTACTGAAATGCTACTGATGTTGACACTGACAACAACACCACACACACACACACACACACACACACACACACACACACACACCCTTCATTAGTTACAGAATTGAGGGTTGGAGGGTTGTGGAAGAGGTCTCAAGATGGCTTGGGGGTACAAAGAAGGCAATCTGGGTTCCCGTGTTGGTGATAGTGAGGCAGAGGTAGAAGTTCGCTGTAAGAACAGGGATTTGCTTGGTTTGAATGTGTGTGCCTAAGATGACAAAGGGAACACCATAGCTTTTTTTTTATCAGGTTGTCCTGGATCAAGATGGAAGATAGAAAGCTAACTTCTATAGGCAATGAAGGCTGAGTCCATGGCTTCTGCAGTGCAGAGAATAGAAGCTTCTTGGTAGTTAAAAATGAAGTGGCTTGCACTCTTCCTGACCTTCAACCCCAAAGGATATGGTGGTTTGAAGGAGAATGGCCCCCACAGGCTCATGGGTTTGAATATTTGGTTCCCCTATTGGCAGAACTATTTGGGAAGAATTAGGAAATGTGGCCTTGGGAGAGCTGTGCCACTGGTGCTGGGCTTTGAGGTTTCTTCCCAAATAGTCCTCTCTGTCTGCAACTTGCTGACAAGATGTGAGCTCTCAGCTGTCCCTGCTGCCACACATGTGTTTGCTCTGCCATCATAGACTCTACCCTCTGAAACCATAAGTCCCACATTAAATGTTTTCAGTCATAAGTTGAATTGGTCATGGTGTTTTATCACAGAAACAGAAAAGTAACTAAGACCGAGGGGTTTCACTAGAAGAAATAAGAATACAATATAGGCAAAAGGTAAACCCTCTGTGACAAGGATATCACTAGGCTCTCTTAGCATCATAGATAGACTAGTAAGGTGCCACAAGAGGGAGATAATGGGAGAGTGACAATTATAATGCCCTCCCCAATGTCATAGCTAAGTCTTAGCTTCAAAGATACAGAGGGAGCCAGGCCTGGTGGCTCTGGTGGTTTGAATGAGAATGCCGCCTATAAGCTCATATATTTGCACGAACTGTTTGTTAAAGGCTAAGATGCAGTTTTGTTGGAGGAAGTGTGTCTCTGGGAGTGTGCTTTGAGGTTTCAAAAAGTCAAGCTCTCTCTCTCTCCTTTCCTTTCTGCTATCTCTCTGTCTCTCCCTCCCTCCTGCGCGCTCCCTCCCTGTCTCCCTCCCTCCCTGTCTCCCTCCCTCTCTGTCTCCCTCCCTCTCTCTCCTCAAGGATTGGGATGTAAAGTTCCCAGCTACCAGTCCAGCACCCTTCTTATCTGCTTCTCATCATGATGATTATGTCCATAACCCTCAGTACTGGCTGGTCAACTTAACACAAGCTAAAGTCATTAGAGAGGAAGGAGCCTCAACTGCAGAAACGCCTCCATGAGATCCAGCTGGAAGGCTTTTTTCTCAATTATTGATCCACGGGCACACCCATGGTGGGTGGTGCTATCCCTGGGTTGCTGGTCCTGGGTTCTATAAGAAAACAAGCTGAACAAGGTTTGTGGTCCTGCTGCATGCAGCTGGGATCTGTGCTGATCTCCATGGGAACCATGTCTGTTGAAATCTGAGGGTGGCTGAGCTGGCTTTGCCCTTCACTGACCCTGAGATAGCTGGCCCTACCCCTCCCTTGGCACTCCCTCTCCAGCAGGAGAGGAGTGAGTATAAGCACAACACAGTGGTGTGTGTGTGTGTGTGTGTGTGTGTGTGTGTGTGTGTAAAATTGTCCAAACAATAAGGAGTGATGATCTCTGCTAGGATCAAGTGGGAATGAATTCAGAGAAATGAGAAGGCATATAGCAGAGTATAATGGGGAGTGGATATAATCACAGTTCACAATACACTGCAAGTGTGTATAACTTTTTTTAAAATGTTGTGTTTGTGCGTATGTGGGGAGGGAGTGTCTTTGGCTCTTCAATACCAGGACAGAACAATCCTCTTTCTACTCTTCTCCTTTTTACATTTAAACAACGAGGGACTCCATAACTACTGAGACTGGACAAAGTGTGACCCCCACTGCTGGGCCTCAGTTATTAAATAAATGCACAGGGAAATTGAACTCCCCCATCTGGCACGGCGGAAGTTGGCTCAGTCTTGGGGAGTGGGGGAGAACCTGGTGTCCTGGAGATCAGCACAGTTATTGAGGTCACCTAAGCTGCTTGCCCAGGCAAGGCCACCCCAGGAACACAACCTTGGCCAATCAGGGGCCTGCTGGAGACAGGGGAAATGGAGTGGGGGATGGGCAGTGGGAGAACACTGGCGCAGTGGGAACTATTTGTGGTCATCCAGCGCCATCTTGCGTCTTGTGCGGGAACTGCCTCAGGAGAAGCCCCGAAGACGCCAAAGCTGCCTTAGCAGCCATTTGATGGTTTGCACTGTAGCATTCCCCAGGGTCCACCACTACTTGAGCTCAAGGCTGCAGGAAATGGCCGCTTGCGCAAGCGCACTCTTAACCAGGCATCTGCTTTGCTGACAAGTTCCCCCCAGACTGTTCATGAGGATACGCTCATATGGAGACTTGTAGATCACTAAAGCTTAAGCATGCTTGATTACACTGCCCTAGAATTAACACACACAGTACACAAACAGATGGATGTTTTCTGTTTCTGTTGCTCGTGTATCTGGAAATATGAATTGTTGTTCTTTTGGAAACTACAACTCCCATACTCCCCCTGGATTACAGATACCTGTGCGCACCCTTGCGCTCCCCGTTAAAAAGGCAGGGCCACACGAGGCTCTCTCTCTCTTCCCCCCCTTCTCGTCCTGCCTTTCCTCGTGTGTCCCACATCCTTTGCCCTTCTGTGTTTCCCTCCCCCATTAAAGTGGACCCACGTGGGAGCCGCCGTGTCGTGTCTGTGTTTGTTCCGCTGTGCGTGTCTGTCCTGTGCCCCGTGTTCAAGAAGAACACCCCTGCCCCTTTTATTATTTTTTAAGAAGAACATGAATGAAACATTGGTCCACTCTTTTCCATCATAAGTGTGTTTGCTAAGAGATCATGAACCCTAAAACTATAAACTGCAAAAAAATGTAAAATAAACTAGGAAACTATGTCTATGGTGGGGCTTATATGTATACTTTCTGCCTTCCCTTTCATGTCTTATTTTTCTTTTTCTGAAACAGGCAATGTATAAAAAAAGAGGATGCAAGCTCACGCATGCCTCAAGTTGGCAACTTATGGTAAAGGGCAACACAATCTTTTCTATAACTTCTTCCAACTGAAATTAGGGCATCATTGGGGTGGGCTGGAAGGCTGGAATGATGGTCAAAAGACAGGCTAGGGAGCTGAAAGATTATGGCGCCAGTTGGGGACTTTGCAGGTCCCATGGTGTGTGGGTGACATCGGGTAAGGAACAGACAAATTTGCCATGCCAAGAGAGATTGAGTGTGAAGTTTTATTAAAAGGGGGTGTAGAGGGGAGGAAAGGAGAGACAGACAGAGACAGAGACAGAGACAGAGACAGAGACAGAGAGAACACCAAGACCCACTTTCCTAGGGTCTTGGCATCTTTCCTTGGAAGAGAGAAGACTGGGAGTGAGCAGAGCTCTCTTAAAGGGACAGGGTATCATTTGCTATGCAGGCTGGTGCAGAGCAGGAAGCACTATGATAGGGTGTGCCTGAATACTAACATTCTTTACTGTTTCTTTTATTAAAAAGCTAGGAGTTAAAAAAAAGCTAGGAGTTAGGAATGGCAGGTTACGGAGATAAGGGAGTCAAGCTCTCAAAACTGCTTCCTGCTGATTTGTGAGCCTGGAAATCTTGGGGAACCTGAAAAAGCTGGGATGCTGGCCATAGCCAGGGGTATCAGATTGCCCCACTGCTGTCCAGGCTCTGTGGAATTGTCTAGTGTTTCTTGGACCTGGCGAGGTGTTGGCAGAGCAAAGGACAAGGTTAAGTTTAGGAAGAAAAGAAAATTCTTTAGGTCCTGGTGATTGAAGGGGAATGTGTCAGGATCAGGGAACGCTGGGAAGACTTGGGCTGCTTAGGGCCTGGTAATTGAGGGAGGAGCACATCTGACCTGTTTAAGGTGAATCCTCCAGAAATGACTGTGACAGACGTTTTTGCATAATGAAAAGTATCTTTTAGGTAGAAAATGACCAAAGAGAATATAAAATCTTGATCTTGCAATATAGTAGTGGAGGTATTCTGCCAGAGCTAGTTTAATAGCTTATCAGAACTTTATTGATTAGTGTTATGACTATAAATGACAGCATAATGAGGTTATGTGATGATTATGGAGTGAGTTGGGACTTTGGTGGGTGAGCGCCACAGGTGCATGAAACAAATAGACTGTGGAGACAGAGCTTGAATATGTAGTTTATTGAGAAAAGGGTAACAGGGAAGAGAGAGAGAGAGGCACAAAGACCTGCTTGCTTCTTCAGAAGAGCAGTGGGAAAAGAGTGGGAGTAGGCAGGGCTTGTCTCTTAAAGGGACCTTTGCACCTGCATACAGTCAGCATACTCCTTGCCATGTGCAGAGGGGTGACTGCACTGTGCCAGCTTCCCAATGGGCACGGCCAAGATGTGCTTGGATGCTAACAGGGGATACCCATTTTTCTCAACACTCAATGCCCAGATTCTGCAGGACCACCTGTGCATAGCGAAGAATAGACCACTTTGGAACAGACTGTGCCGGAGAGACTCAGGTTGGTCAGAAATTTAGTTAGAAGCACCTAGGGATGGTACGTGTGGGGCAGATGACTGGAAATCTTCTAGGACAGATATAGACTACAGACAGAAGTTAAAGTTAAGGAGAATAGGAGAATTTTTTTTAGCTTGCGTTTACACTTGAAACTTCCAGGCCCATGGTCCTGGTAGGTGGAGAGGGAACATGCCAACCAAGTGGGGGAGGAAGCAAGAGAAAACCCATATGCAGGAATAGACAGGTCTGGAGACATAGGCTGCTGATGACGGACAGGAGTAATTATCTGGAGTCAGTTTGACCTGGGAATGATTGATTCAAGTCTCTTGACTCCCTGAAGCTTATAAGAATTTTTTTTTTGAGAAGCATTTTTGTCTATACTTAGAAAACAACCGAGGGAAATTTAAAATTTTGAACTTGTGATAGTATCCTTGTTGCCAAACACCTGCACCAGTGCAGCCAGGCAGTCCTGCGCAGGGGTGTCTGGATTCTCTTCCAGAAGCTCACACAGGAGATCCAGGGCAGGGCCGCCCAAGCTCTTGACCAGCCGCCGATGCCGTTCCGTCTCGGATATGTGGCGCCACATGTATAGCATGTCACTGGCGTGGTCCAACCAGCTCTCGAAAGACAGACCCCCACAGCCGGGCTCTTCCATCCCAGAGAAGTGCCTCAGCTCCTGGTAGGCCATGTTTTCCAGGATGGGCGGCACGGCTTGGCCCCACTGCTGGGTCCAGGCTCCAGCCCCACGTGCCCCTCCTGCCACATCAAAGGGCCCTTCCTCACCTGAGCCTCCTGCCTCCCCTGCGGCTCCTGCCAATCCCACGGCTCCTAGAATGCCTGCAACTCCCATGTCACCTGCAGCTCCCTCCTCATCTGACAGTCTTGCCTCACCTACTGCTCCTGCCTCATCCTCTCCTGCAGCTCCTGCTTCTCCCACGGCCCCTCCATCATCCACAGAGCCTTCATCCCCTGCGGACCCCTCATCGCTCCCAGAGCCCTCGTCACCTGCAAACCCCTCATCATCTCCAAAGCCCTCATCACCTGCAGACCCCTCATCACCTCCCGCTCCTGCCTCTAAAACGCCTCCTTCTCCTGCAGCTCCTACCTCATCTGCAGCCCCTGCCCAATCCATAGCTCCTATAACACCTGCGACCCCCGTGTCACCTCCAGCTCCCTCTTCATCAGACATTCTTGCAGCCCCTGCCTCAACTACATCATCTTCCTCATCCACAGCCCCCTCGTCTGACAATCTTGCTTCATCTACTACTGCTGCCTCATACACAACCCCTCCCTCATCTACAACTCCTTCCCCATCCACCGCTGCTCCTTCCTCATCTGGCATGCTCACCTCAGCTGCAGCTTCTTCCTGGGCTGCTCCTCCTGCCTCACCCGCTCCTTCCTCACCTTCTGTTTCTTCCTCTTCTGACACTCTTGCCTTGGCTGCAGCTCCTTCCTCCAGTAGGAAGGGGGCAGGAGGAGCCACATCTGCTCCTCCTTCCTCACCCTCGGCTCCTTCCTCAGCAGGTACTCTTGCCTCATCCTCGGCTCCTTCCTCAGCTGCTCCTCCTGCCTCACCCATAGCCCAAACTACATCTCCTTTCTCCATTGTAGCCCCTGACCTACCTGAAGCCCTTGCCCCACCTGAAGACCCTTCCAAAGCTTGCCCATGAGCCTGTGCAGGGAAATTGAATGTGTCCTGTAGCTCGATATCAGGGACCTGAGGCAGGAAGATCATAGTCCAGGGCCCCCTATTATTTGGTATTTGTTGGGGGATCAGACTTTGGTTTAAATTGTCAATGAATTCAACCAAAGCGACCTTTGCCCCGATCTCTTTTCTGAAACACTCGGTGCCTGCACAGCCTCCTGGAATTCTTCTTCCTCACAGTCATCGGGGATACCCAGGATGAGCAGGGAGCGCTGGGCATTGGCACCCATCCACCTGCACCAGTCCTGAAGAATAGCCAGTCCCATAGCAGGGGGCCTAGGTGGACAGCGCATAATTGGACAAAAGTGTGAGCCTCTGCAGCAGTCTGTGAGTGCAAAAGAGAAAAATGAGAGTTGGTATCAGACAGCCCTGCCTCTGTTATTTAAATAAGAATGGCCCCCATAGACTCATATATTTGAATACTTAGGGTGTTGCAGAATATTCCTGTACACTGTGTGCAGATGTGTCACTGTGATTGGTTTAATAAAGAGCTGAATGGCCATTAGCTAGGCAGGAAGAGGGACTTCTAAGAACAGAGAACTCAGAGAAGAAAGGAGGTGTTGTGAGCCAGAAGAAGGGAGATCAAGACATGCAGGAGGAGAGGTAAAAGCCACAAATCACCTGGCAACACGTAGATGAATAGAAAAGGGTTAATTTGAGTTATAAGAGCTAGTGGAACAAGCCTAAAGCTATAGGGATTAATAATAAATCTCAGGGTAATTTTTTTGTGAGCTGGCAGACCAAAGAAACATCCATCGACACCAGAGAGTGGAACTCTTTGATAGTATGAGAAGGACTAGGAGGTGTGGCCTAATTGGAGGAAGTGAGCCATCTTACCCATACCAGCTGGAGCTTCTCCCCAATACGCTCTGCTACAGAGTAACTGAAAGCCTTATCCTTTCTTTCTCCACAGAGGATCTGGAGCTTGAGTTTCCTACTCTGATCTGAAATCAGAAAACCTTGAGCGCCTTCCCTAGGGTTAAATTGCCCACCCTAACACACACTATAATCAACAGCCCAGCCCGAGGATTCCCACTCCATCCCATCTGGAGTTGCTCAATTTCTTTCTTTCTTTTTTTTTGTTTTTTTTTTGTTTGCTTGTTTTTGTTTTTAAATTTATTTATTTATTAAAGATTTCTGCCTCCTCCCCGCCACCACCTCCCATTTCCCTCCCCCTCCCCCGATCAAGTCCCCCTCCCTCATCAGCT
Source organism: Microtus ochrogaster (assembly GCF_000317375.1). Taxonomy (NCBI): domain Eukaryota; kingdom Metazoa; phylum Chordata; class Mammalia; order Rodentia; family Cricetidae; genus Microtus; species Microtus ochrogaster. Next base: position 18,162 of record NW_004949143.1, read on the forward strand.
CGAAGAGCAATCAGGGTTCCCTGACCTGTG
>NW_004949143.1:18998-22049 GCF_000317375.1 Microtus ochrogaster
GTAAAAGGCTAATCAACCCAATTATAAAATGCGGCACTGAGCTGAACAGAGAATTCCCAACAGAAGAAGTTCAAATGGAGTTGCTCAATTTCCCTCCCGCCATCACCTGCACTTTTGCTACCAGAGCTTCTTCTGCAGCTAGAGCCCTCACTACTCAGGCTTCTGTGGCTACTGGAGAAGTTCTACCACCTCTCTGCATGTGTCCCTATGTGTCTGAGTCACGGTTTCTATTGCTGTGACAGAACAACATGACCAAAAAGCAAGTTGGGGAGGAAAGGGTTTCTTTAGCTTACACTTCCATATGGCTGTCCATCACCAAAGGAAGTTAGGACAGGAACTCACACAGGGCAGAATCCTGGATGCAGGATCTGATGCAGAAGCCATGGAGGGGTGCTGCTTACTGGCTTGCTCCTCATGGCTTGCTCAACCTGCTTTCTTATAGAACCCAGGGCCACCAGCCCAGGGATGGCAACACCCACAATGAGCTGGGCCCTCCCACATCAATCACTAATTAACAAAAAGCCTTATGGCCAAATTTTGTGGAGGCATCTTCTCAGTTAAAGTTCCTTCCTTTCAGATAACTCTAGTTTGTGTGTCAGACTGACTTAAGACTATATCCACTATTTGCCAGTGTTAACAGTCTCTTCCCAGGATGTCTATGGTCAGTCGAGTTCTTTTTTCTTTTCTTTTTTTCTATTAATTTTTTTCACTTATTTAACATACCAACCACAGTCCCCCCCCCAACTCTGAGTTCTTGAGAAAGTGAAACCTGCAACTCCTTGATAATTTTCTCGACTCTGACTCCAGGGATACTGCAGCCTGCAGATTGTGGAGATGATTCTGGAACTGCCTTAAAACCCTGAAGAGGAAATCCAAGAACACACTTAAGCCAAACATTCCAAAACTGTTGCATTTGGGGGAAGGAAAGTCTCCTAAATCATCTGTGGATAAAGTCACGGTGGTGTCTTGCTTCTAAAATCCCTAGGAAAATGAAAAAAAAAAATCTCTGGTATCTGTTCTGGGCTAATAACTGGACACATGTAACTATCAGTGTTGCTATGACAACAGACCTGCACAGCAAAGGCTTTCTGCTACGGTTTGGAGGATCTTGGAGCAATAGATATATCTAGAGACCTTCAACAAACAGAATGGTCCAGGAGATGTGGAATGGTTAGGGGCTGGTTCTGGCAGCTGGAAGTCAATAAGCAGCCAAGTGCTAGGATTACAGATTATGCCTCCACTCTTCCTTTGTATTTGCCAGACCACCTCATTATTCCAGGAACCTTCCTTAGGCAAAGGTTGCCTGTGTTCCAGACTCGGGTGTCGTACCACAGCTTCTTAGACTGCAGAGTCAGTCTTTAACACCTATAGAAGCACTGAACTGAAGAGTGCTTATTTTAAGACAAGCAAAACTGCAACTGAACATTCAGCCGCCTTTCCCACTTTCTTAGTATTTTTTCAGAATTTTTATGAAGAATTCTGGAAAACATGCGCAGCACTGACAAAAACATTTGTCCTGCCTGGCCGTGGTGGCACACACCTTTAATCCCAGCACTCGGGAGGCAGAGGCAGGCAGATATCTGTGAATTCAAGGCCAGCCTGGTCTACAAGAGCTAGTTCCAGGATGGGTTCCAAAGCTACAGAGAAACTCTATCTCGAAAACACCAAAAAACTTCATTTGTACCATCCTAGGATCATATAGTAAGTTAGTTTATCATGGCACTAAATAGGGAAAATTAATAGAAATGTTAAAGTTTCCCTCACTATTAATTTATAAGGCATTCCATTATGATCTTATAAGGTACAAGTAATAAATCCCTATTTTTATATGTTAAGATTTGCTTTGTGACCTAAAATTGATCTATTTTGGATAAATTTGGCTTTATTCTAGGAATGCAAGGATGATTAAACATGCAAAGCTTTAAGTGCACATATAATGAATCTGCGAAAGAGACTGAGTGGTGGTGGCAAACAGCTTAAATCCCAACACTCCAGAGGCAGAGACAGGCAGATCTCTGAGACTGCAGACAGGACAATGTACATCCACATAAAGCCACAAAAATGAGAGTCAACTGAAGTTTCTTGGTAGCTGCATATTTTCAGATAGGTTCAATCTGCTGGCAGTGAGCAGAGGCATAAATCCTTTAAGAGAAGGCTTTCTGTCTCAGCATTAGCAGCAAAAGCTGTGCGTCTCCTTAAGAAATGACTTCCTAGTTGTACTGGCAGCAGGAATGGCTCTGGCTCTTTCAGGAGGTCCTTCTACAAAGCACTTAGGCTTTGTGAGCAGAGGGCTACAAGTTGATTAATGGCAGCATAGACCCGCTGCATCCCTGGAGCTGGGTTGGTGAGCATGGCTTGCAGAGGCAGGGAACATACCTCTGCCATGTTGACCAGTCCTAGCCATGCCCGCTTAGCATTTAACAAAAGTGCTCCTGGTCAGAAAATGATTACAGCTATGCCCCTTACCAGTTGTAACATATAGGAGAACAGGCCCTACACCTTGCCTGGGCAATACACAAGAGATGACCCTGTTGGTGGGAGTGCAGGTGAGCTGGTCCTGTTGATGTGACAGCAAGAGAGCAGCACCTGCCTCCTCCCTCATATGCCATGTGGTGGCATTGGGTAAGGGAAATATGCCCTACACCCCTACTCCTTGCCAACTGCAACAGACAGGGAGAGCCCGCCTCAGGGGCATGAGAACAGAAGAACTGTCCCTGTCCCTCATCAACTGCAATAATTGGGAGAGCAGGTCATATACCTCACTTGGGCAAAACAGCAGAGTTGGCCCTGGTGGTATAGGTGTGGGAGAGCCAGACCCCAGGGTGTGAGGGCAGGAGAAATGGTCCTGCTCCTTTCTACCTGCTGTATTGGGTAAGTTAGCTGGAGCAGTGCTAGAGTGTATACCCTAGTGTTGACAATGAGGGAAAGAACGTCGTCAGACTGACCAATCCTGCTACCACCCAGGCCCTGAACCAGGACTATGAGGTAGCCCACCCCACCATCCACCCTCTCTATGAACTGCTGGAACTCATGCAGGGGTCAGTCCTGAAA
>NW_004949143.1:22366-24495 GCF_000317375.1 Microtus ochrogaster
GCTACAGCAGATTATTAGAGATGGGCTAGTCCAGGTGCGAGAGTTAGCCAAGAATTAGGCTAGATAGAAATGGGCCAAGCAGTGCTTAAAATAATACAGTGTCCGTGTAATTATTTCGGGGCATAAGCTAGCCAGGCGGCCGGGGTGTGGCTGGGGTGCTGGGGACTCAGCCCCACCTCACCAATTACTACATGGGTGCAGGATTTCAAACCCTAGCCCTGACACAGGACAACAACAGGATATCCAGAAAAGTCTCAGTTATCCATTGGGTAGCAGAAGGCAGACGCCTTGATCAAGACCAACGATTCATTGCAAAGAACACTTATAAGTATTGCTGTAAGACTAAGGAGTAAGCTGTGTGACTCACTAGGCCACATTACACTACCATACCAAAATTTTCTTTTCTTTCTTTTTTGTTTTGTTTTGTTTTATTTTTAGGATATGTTTTTAAATTTTCTTTCTGTTTGGGGGGAGATCACAAGGGCAGAGGGTGGAAGCAAGGGGATGGGGAGAGAAGTACCATTGAGATGCATGATTTGAAATTCACAAAGAAGAAATTTTTTAAATTAGTGTGTTGCCAGGAACTTAAGAGATAAGATCCAAAGCTGATTATAATCACCATCAACTAGCTAAAAACATCTCAATAAAGGTTGGAATAAATTATGACTTGATGACAAGATTTTACTTGCAAGAGAGAAGAAAAGGATGTTGCGGCAATAGGAATAAAACTTGAATCATGAGATCTTCAAATGTCCCAAAGGTTAGGCCAAAAAAAGTTTTTTTTCCTTTAGTTTTACCCTGATGATACGTTGTTGCCATAGTAATAAGACTTTTTTTTTTAAGGGAAGAACAAACAGGCTGAGAGAGAACTCGCGATGGGCAAATAGATGATGGAAAGTTTTACCTGGGGTCTGCCTATTCTAAGAAGAGACCATTAGTATCTGCTAGCTTTGGAGTCAGCAGGGCAAAGATCAAAAGTCAGGAAAAAGAAAAGAATCTATCTCAAATGGACAGGCAAACAATATGCTTGCGTTCATCAGAGGGAATGAGCAGTTCAGCTAATCATTTATGAGACACAAAGAACAGGAATTTAAAAGGCTTTGGGTCTGGCTTTCTCATGTGCAACCAAGGAAGGAAAGCATCCGTTGACTCTCTGTTGCATGGGGAAGAAAATTTCTTTGTGAGAAACCATTTTCTGTAACACGGAGGACTGGGTTTGTTAAACCTTTAGTGATTCCAAGATCAATGGCTTAGGTAAAAGTCAACATTGGTGCCGCTCCTCCATAATGTTTTATTGTTGTTAAGGAAATATGTTGAGATGAAGCTATTTCTCTGCTAGTGAGAAGGAGAGTACTCAGTATTGCGGAGATGAGTATAAACTCTTTATGTGGCATTGGCTGATTCTGGGACACACACTGTGCTGTTCAACACTGGTTCTCTGACAACTCCTGGGTAAAATGACCTGCATGGATTTGGGACTCTCTAGCAGCATTATGTACCCTATGCATCTATCGTCACAAACCTGAGGATGTAGCTTCAGTTTCATTTGCATTTACCGTGAATTCTAGTCTCAGTCTTGTAAAAATAAACAAACAGACCGAAATGTCTGCGAATATATTTAGAAGTGACTCTTTTATTAAAACATTCCACAGATGCCTATTCTGTTTATGTATTTTTGTTTCAAGGTTTCTGAGACAAGGTTTCCCAGTGTAACCCAGGCTGGGCACTTAGGCTGGCCTGGAACACATTATACAGCCTGGGCTGACTTTTGAAACTCTCCATCCTCTTGTTTCCATCTCCCACATGCTGGAACAACAGGCATGAATGAGCCAATTCTTTTTTTTAAATCTCAAATAAAGCAAAACAAATCTATTCTGCTGCCAAATATATACATATATAACACCTTGTTATATGTTTTCTGTATCCTACCCATGGCCTTCTTTGGAGTCGAAATTTGGTGCTCCTGGCCAAACATTTCAGTCTTTCCACTGTGGAAGAAGCCTTCCTTAGGAAAGGTTGGAAAAGTACTTAAAGTACTAGGTGAGCAATTTGTGACCAGGACCTATAGAGATTGAAGTGAATAGAAACTAGGAAGAGAGGGAGGCAAGGAGAAAGGGAGGGAGGGAGGG
>NW_004949143.1:24643-26223 GCF_000317375.1 Microtus ochrogaster
GGAAGGAAGGAAGGAAGGAAGGAAGGAAGGAAGGAAGGAAGGAAGGAAGGAAGGAAGGGTTAAAAGGTTTTCACTGTTAAAAGGTTTTCTGAAACTCATGTTCCTCCTGTTTTAGCCTCCTAGTGAGTAAATGCTAGGATTACTGGCACTTGCCTCCAAAGCCCAGAGAACGAAACCTTTTGATACTTTATATCTTACTGAACCTGGAAAAGTTTCGTGGGCTGGAGAAATGCGAGAAGCTTTTGTAATATCGGCCTTCCAACTCTATATCACGGTCTAATAAATAAACAGGGTAAGTCCCTGATGGACATGCATTTTTTGTGAGGCCCTATATTTTGGAATCAGACACTATCTTGCGCTCAGCCTGTAGGGTTAGGTGGTTACACTCACCTTTCACTATTTGAATATGGAAAAAAGAGTAACTGATGACCATGACGCCACAGCTAGTAGCCAATGAGGCACAGATACATCAAACAGAGAAACCAATGGTTGCTGGGCCTGGCATCACACGTGACATGCTAGGTGGTCTCTAATAAGCCAAACTTGGGTCCACGTCTCCTGCCACTCTGTTCAAATTCTTTGTCCCTCCTACTTGCTCCCCGTGGAACCATCAGGATTGGGTGAGGCAACAGTATCCTCCTATTGGGGAGAGGGGGAGGGGACGTGATGCCAGTGCGCAAAAGGGTCCTGCGCAACACCACGGGGTGGGGGTGGGGTGGCATATATAAGATCTTCCGGCCCGGGTCTTGAGCCCATTTTGTCCTGCAGCGGATGTGGTCCTACAGTCTTCTGGAGTTTGGGTCTGGTGGCCTCTTTGGCAGGTACGGTGTGGCCTTCCCCCTGGCACCTTAAGGGTTTCTGCCATTTCTAGACCTCTCCCATGCCATTAGTGTCCTTTCTTTTTATGGCCTTCTGCTTACTTCCACTATAGCCTTTTTTGGGGGGGGAGGGGGATGTGAGATGAAGGTTATGTGGAGCAGAGGACATTTGTGATGGAGTGGGAAGCATAACAGATTTTTTTTTGTTTTCTGGTTGTTTTCAGTTTGTGAGACAGCGTTTCTGTGTTGCACAGGTTGCTCTCAAATTTCTGGGTTTAGGTGATCTTCCTGCCTCCTAAGAATCCAATGCACTGGATTTTATTTGAGTTTTAGGTAGGGGTGTTTAGGCATAAGTGAGGATGGTATTTGTCAGCATGAGTGACTTTGGGTTGTTGCTAGGATGTGATAGTGGGACACGGATGGATCGGGGCCTGGACACATGACTTGAAATGTATATTGGATAGAGCTAGGCCTGTTTAAGAACAGGAACTGAGTTGCCTATGGGTTCTAGGAATACGCCAGAACTGGGGGAGGGGGTATGCTTGGGACAGTTGAGAAGGTGATGGAACTCAGATAGTTCAGAGAATTGTTCAAAACTGGAATTGAGCCGGGCGGTGGTGGCTCACGCCTTTAATCCCAGCACTCGGGAGGCAGAGGCAGGAGGATCTCTGTGAGTTCGAGGCCAGCCTGGTCTATAAGAGCTAGTTCTAGGACAGAAACCAAAGGCAACGGAGAAACCCTGTCTCGCAAAAAAAAAAAAAA
>NW_004949143.1:26653-27604 GCF_000317375.1 Microtus ochrogaster
CAGGATGTCACAGGAAATAGAAAGGGCAGTGCTTGGGACGGCTGGCTTGTTGCCGGAACCAATGAGATAGCGATGGTCCAGGATGTCACAGGAAAGAGAAGGGGCGGTGCTTGGGTACAGTACTCTTGTTGCCGGAACAAATGAGATACCGGATGGTCCAGGATGTCACAGGAAAGAAAGGGCGGTGCTTGAGACGGCTGGCTTGTTGCCGGGACCAATGAGATAGCGGTGGTTCAGGATGTCACAGGAAAGAGAAGGGACGGTGCTTGGGGGGCCGTTCTCTTGTTGCCGGAACCAATGAGGTAGCGGTGGTCCAGGATGTCACAAGTAATGAAAAGGGCGGTGCTTGGGAACAGTTCTCTTGTTGCCGGAACCAATGAGATAGCGGTGCTCGAGGATGTCACAGGAAAGAGAAAGGGCGGTGCTTGGGACGGCTGGCTTGTCGCCGGAACCAATGAGATAGCGGGTGGTCCAGGATGTCACCGGAAAGAAAGGGCGGTGCTTGGGGCCCTCTTGTTGCCGGAACCAATGAGATAGCGGTGGTCCAGGATGTCACAGGAAGTAGGGCGGTGGTTAGGCCCGTTCTCTTGTTGCGGGAACCAATGAGGTAGCGGGTGGTCCATGATGTCACAGGAAAGGGAAAGGGCGGTGCTTGGGGGCCATTCTTTTGTTGCCGGAACCAATGAGATAACGGTGGTCCAGGATGTCACAGGAAAGAGAAAGGGCGGTCTTGGGGCCGTTCTCTTGTTGCCGGAACCAATGAGATAGCGGTGGTCCAGGATGTCACCGGAAAGAAAGGGCGGTGCTTGAGACGGCTGGCTTGTCGCCGGAACCAATGAGATAGCGATGGTCCTGTATGTCACAGGAAAGAGAAAGGGCGGTGCTTGGGGACAGTTCTCTTGTTGCTGGAACCAATGAGATAGCGGGTGGTCCAGGATGTCACAGGAAAGA
>NW_004949143.1:27704-28218 GCF_000317375.1 Microtus ochrogaster
CTTGGGGACAGTTCTCTTGTTGCTGGAACCAATGAGATAGCGGGTGGTCCAGGATGTCACAGGAAAGAGAAAGGGCGGTGCTTGGGGGGCCGTTCTCTTGTCGCCGGAACCAATGAGATATCCAGTGCTACAAAATGTCACAGGAAAGGGAAAGGGCGGTGTTTGGGACGGCTGACTTGTCGCCCGAATCAATGAGATAGCGGGTGGTCCAAGAATGTACGGGACGGGGGAAGGGGCGGTGCTTGGGACGGCTGGCTTGTAGCCGAACCACTGAGATAGCAGGTGGTCCAGGAAGTCACAGGAACGGGGTAAGGGGCGGTTCTTGGGACCGTTCTCTTGTCGCCGGAACCAATGAACTAGCGGGTGTTCCAGGATGTCACAGGAACGGGGTAAGGGGCTCTGCTTGGGGGACGTTCTCTCGTTGCCGGAACCAATGAGAGCAGTGGTTCAGAATGTCACAGGAAAGGGAAAGGGCGGTGCTTGGGGCCGTTCTCTTGTTTCCGGAACCAATGAG
>NW_004949143.1:28318-29073 GCF_000317375.1 Microtus ochrogaster
GGGGTCCGTTCTCTTGTTGCCAGAACCAATGAGATAGCGGTGGTCCAGGATGTCACAGGAAAGGGCGGTGCTTGGGGCCGTTCTCTTGTTGCTGGAACCAATGAGATAGCGGGTGGTCCAGTGTATCACAGGAAAGAAAGGGCGGTGATTGGGGACAGTACTCTTGTTGTCGGAACCAATGAGATAGCGGTGGTCCAGTATGTCACAGGAAAGAGAAAGGGCGGTGCTTGGGACTGCTCACTTGTTGCCGGAACCAATGAGATAGCGATGGTCCAGGATGTCACAGGAAAGAGAAAGGGCGGTGCTTGAGGGCAGTTCTCTTGTTGCCGGAACCAATGAGATAGCCAGTACTCCAAAATGTCACAGGAAAGGGAATGGGCGGTGTTTGGGACGGCTGACTTGTCGCCCCAACCAATGAGATAGCAGTGGTCCAGGTTGTCACAGGAAAGAGAAGAGGCGGTGCTTGGGGGCCGTTCTCTTGTTGCCCGAACCAATGAGGTAGCGGTGGTCCAGGATGTCACAGGAAAGAGCGAGGTGCTAGGGGGGCCGTTCACTTGTTGCCGGAACCAATGAGGTAGCGTTGGTTCTGGATGTCACAGGAAATAGAAAGGGCGATGCTTGGGGGGCCGTTCTCTTGTTGCCGGAACCAATGAGATAGCGGGTGGTCCAGGATGTCACAGGAAAGAGTAAGGGTGGTGCTTGGGAAGGCTGGCTTGTTACCGGAACCAATGAGATAGCGGTGGTCCAGGATGTCA
>NW_004949143.1:29173-39208 GCF_000317375.1 Microtus ochrogaster
ACAGGAAAGAGTAAGGGTGGTGCTTGGGAAGGCTGGCTTGTTACCGGAACCAATGAGATAGCGGTGGTCCAGGATGTCACAGGAAAGAGTAAGGGCGGTGCTTGGGGCTGGCTTGTTGCTGGAACCAATGAGATAGCGGGTATTTTAGCGGGTTTTCCAAACTGGCACAGAAACGGGGAAGCGGCAGTGCTTGGGAAAGCTGGCTTGTAGCCCGATCCAACGAGATAGCTGATGGTCCAGGATGGCACAGAACGGGGAAGCGGCTGTGCTTGGGAAAGCTGGCTTTTTGCCGGAACCAATGAGATAGTGGATGGTTATAGGAACGGGGGAAGTAGCGGTGCTTGGGAAGCTGATTTGTTGCTGCAACCAATGATACGGGATGGTCCAAAATGGCCCAGGAACAGGGAAGGAGTGGTGCTTGGGGTAGCAGGCTTGTAGAGGGAATCAATAAAATAGCGGGTGGTCCATAATGGCATAGGAATGGGGAAGAGGCGGTGTTTAGGACAATTTGGCTTGGTGCTGGAACCAGGAGTGACACTTTGGGGTGGGTGTGTCAGTGGAGGGAGGGTAGCAACTTTATGTTAGCATTCTTTTTTTCTCGGCGCCTTTTAGTGGAGCGGTTTCACAAATCTTATCAAGGATTTTTTTTTTAAAGGTCTTACAATGTAGTGGTGACAGGCTTCAAACTGACACATTTAGCCTGTTAGCCGCCTTCAAGTTTAGGTATTAAAGGTGTCTGCCACCATGCCGGCAAGGTGCTGTCTTCAGATTCTTGTGCAGAGTCAGATTAGCACACCTTGCATGGGCAGGGACATTCAGAATAGACCGTATTAAATAATCCCGTACTTTGCCTTGAACAGATCAGTGCACAGGAAGCAGCATCCCTGCACCGCCTGTCTGAATAGAAGCCAGAAGACCAATAGCATCAACCATCAGTGCTAGCAAAATCGCTTTATCCATACTTCAGCAAACATCAGGGTGAGCAGCTATTTTGTGAGCAGCAAAGAGCAGGTCAAGGGGCTTCCTGCCAAGGTTCACGGACTGCAGGATAGGACTATACTTAGGGTGACAATATCTGTTTACTTTTGGGGACCTTTTTCTGCCTTTGATTGCAGATTTCATACAATTTTAAACCATAAGCATTTTTCAGATCAGTGCCCATTCTTTAGTCTCTGCTTACCTCCCCCTGTACCTGTCACCAACATCTTGTTGCTGAGATGCTTTATTGGATGGACGACCATGACATCACCTGCTGTTTCCCAAGGGTGTTTACCTTCCCACATGGCACTATGTGATAACCATTGGTAGAAACCCAGATCCACACTGGTCTTGTATCCATGGCAGTATTTTAGCTTGTCACATACAAACAGTACTTTGCACGTACCGCTCTGATCACATCTGCTGATCTCCAGTCATCTTTTCCTCTGCTGAGCATTTCTTCAAGAGGAGAGTCTCTTATGATTGCCAGTCTTGGACACAGCAAAGAGTGGTCTGAACCCAATATAGCTCCTAGTAGGTGGCAGAGTGTTCTTCTTCCTGTCTTTTCCTCCACTGGGTCTTTTCCAGTTTTTCCAGTGTTTGCCTCCTGACATTGACATTTTCCCCACAGGTACTTGGAGAATACACGCTAGATTCCCCAGACTTCCAGAGAGGTTACCACGGCAAGAGGTCAGCAGGGTCCTGTGATTTTCAGAGAGCTTTGTGTGGGAAGACCCTCAAAATGATTTCAAGAGCCTGGGAAAGAAAAGTGAATCTCTGGGAGTGGAAAAGTGACAGGAAGTATTAACTAAGCTCTTCATTTGCATTTCAGGTTGTGGGAAACCCAGGACAGACATGCTGCCTTTCTACATGGCATTGGTTTTAGAATCGTTTGCGTCTTAGGAAAATTCTTAGCTAATAAGTACCTGAGTATTAGGTCTGTCTCTAGAGGGTGGGAGCAATGGCTGTGGCTCTATTAGATGACTGGTGTAAGGGGATGGACCTGGATCCCAAGAAGGCGGTGCTCGTTGTGGGCATCCCTGTGCAGTGCAGTGAGGCTGAGATAAAGGACACGCTGAAGGAAGGCTTACCTCCTTTGTGTGCTCACAAGGTGATAGGTAGAATGTTCAGGAGGGAAGACAAAGCTAAGGCCGTCTTAATTGAACTGACAGAAGTTGTCGATTATACTATGATGCCCACTCATATACCAGCAGCAGGGGGGGCCTGGGAAGTGGTAGTCAAACCCCGTAGCCCAGATAATGAGTTTATCAATAAGCTGATCTACTTTCTGAAAGATGAAGGACGGAGAATGGTAGATGTAGCCAAAGCCCTGGGGTTTAGCACTGCCCCTACAGTGAGCATGGAGCTAAGGAATTCAGACCAAGACAAACCAGAAGGTTTGAAGTCTCTGTGCAATAGCGTGTGTTACCGAAAACTGAAAGTGTTTTCTGGCAGTCCCTTTCCAGGCCCAGGAGAGGAGACCTTTGAAACCTGGTTAGAGGAGGTCACTGAGAGGATGCAGTTATGGCAGGTGGGTGAGGAGGAGAAGAAGCGGCGCCTTCTAGAGAGCCTGCGAGGCTCTGCCCTGTCAATTATGCAGGCACTCGGGGCTAGCAGTGACTCCCTAACTATGGAGCAGTGCTTGAAAGCACTAAAGCAGGTCTTTGGGAATAAAGAGGACTGTAAGGTCTTACAGTTCCAATGCCGTCAGAATCCGATTTCCTCTCAGAAAGCTGTAGAGAAGCTGTCTGACTATTTGCTGCGCTTAGAGCCCCTCCTGCAGAAAGCAGCGCAGCAGAGCCCCTTGGCAGCACACAGCACAGATTCGATTCGCCTCCAGCATGTCTTAGCTCGAGTCTCCCTGACCACTGGCCTTAGGAGCAGGCTATCCCTCTTAGATCAGCAAGGGTGCCCACCCACTTTTCTGGAGTTAATGAAACTCACTCAAGAGGAAGAAGAGTGGGAGACCAGCATGGTGGCGAAGGAGGAGCAGAATCGGGCTGGGAAGGAGAGTGGCCCATGTGAGGCAGCAGCAGATCAGGTTACCACCCAGGCAGGGTTCTTTCGGGAGATCAGCACCCAGACCACAGGAGAGGAAATTATATCAGTGAAACGGAGGCGACTGCTATGGAGAGCCAGTGCTGGGGAGGACGGGCCTCTGGGGCAGTCAAGTTTGGGGGCTAAAAATGAACCTGAGGAGCAGAAACCCCATGTTGTAGCTCAGGAGTCGGGAAACGAGCGAGGGGCTGGGGCTATGAGCCACCCCAACCCCAGGGAAATATAGGCTCAAGAAATCCAGAAACTCCTTCTTCTAGCAGGCAACAAAGATACCTTGGCAAAATGATGGGGCAGCCCAGACAAATGGCAGGGGACTTAAGTTGTACAGAAGGGCAAGGTGGCCAGGGCCAGGATAAAGCATCTCACAGGCCACTAATTAGAAATGATTATAACAAGCAAAAACAAGCTCCACCTAGCTCAGTGACTACCATATCCCAGGCTTGTGGAGAATACCAGAAAAAGAAATGGGGAACTACTATAGCCAAACTTCAGGATGATCCAGACTCCAGTTGGGATGCTAGTGAATCGGAGGATGAAGGTAGTGAGGGCGGTGACTCTGAGCTAAGAATGCCCACCGGCACTGAAGCAAGACAGGGCTTGGAGGAACCGATCACAGGGCTGTCCTGGCCAGAGAGAACCAATGCCTGGGGAGAAGTGCAGCAAGGCCGGGAGACAGTGCTCCGGAGAGGAGGCCGCAGGATCCAGCCTGTCTTCAGGATCATCTACACTGCTCTAGGGGAGCCTCACGAGGGCAGCACCCTTGAGTCCTTTCGTGAGTGAAACACCAGGGTCCCTGGACCCAAAGGCCCCGGGACACCAGTGCCAACCCGGAGGCAGATCCCATCCTGGCACCCCGGCAGGACTGTGAGTGGGGGGAAGACAGCAGTGCCCAAGAAGATCCCCGGGCTAGGGGTGCGTACCCAGCACCATAAGGTTTGTGCCCTCAGCTGGTCTGAGAGCCCATGAGTGTGCAGGACAGATTGGTGTGAACAAGGAGGTGGAAGAGCAGCAGCAGGAGGACTTGGTGGGGCGGTAGTTTGTTCTGGTCTCTTTTGTCCAGGGCTGCTGGAGAAATCCAGAGAGCAAGCAAGGAGAGCCTGGTGAATACAACTCGGCAGGCAGCTGCCACGGCTGGCCCCCAACCCTGCCGACCTGAGAGGGTGGCCTGGCGCTGCTGCCGAGGTGCCATCCTCCGTCTGCCATCCACACCAGACGGGTGGAAGTTACAGAAGAGGCCGCCTCAAGGGTTCTTTCTGCCTGGCTCTCCCAACACGGATGCCCCCTCCCCATTGCTATCCCGAGGGAGGCTACTCCCGCCTCTGGAACCCCTCCCTCCACTTATCTGCTAACCTCATAGTGACCCACTCGGCTGTCCACCGAGTCCTTTCCCCCTTGAGTGCTCATCCCCCACCCGTTGCTTCTGTACCAAGCTGTGAGTGAAGTGTGTGTTAACTTGAGCAGCTGGAGGCCCTGACTACCTGGTCAGTGGCCCCTACTCCCGGCACGTGTTGTGAGCTTCTGTGAGCTGCTTTGCCAGCCAAGGCTGCCTAGCTCCCCTCCCACCGGTGTTGTGAACGCTTCTCGTCTGCTTTCCCGGTGTACATCTAGGCCAGCTGCCCGCTGCTTGCTCTCCTGCAGATGTGTGGGTGTTCTTACACGATCAAGTGCTCCCCAGAACCCCCAGGCCCAGTCCTGGATGCCAGCGGGAAGCAAGGATGTCGACAAGGGACTGGTTGATTTGGTGTGGGACTGTGCTGTGATCTATGCCTGCTGTTACTTACGACTATTTTCTAGGGCTGGTGGGGTGCTGCAAGCAAGGCCCCCCCATTTCCCTGTGATGGGTCTGTGATGCTGTAAGGCAGCACCGTCCTATAGTGGTAAACCCTTGAGAGCATTCGTAAGGGGCAAGGGGCATTATCAGAGCACCTAAGACAGCATATTGTAGCAGAAGGTCCTTGTGTAGACAGGACCCTGTGAGGGGGGAAGGGCAGAGCCTGTAACTTCTAGTGCCCATTGAAAGTTTCTGTGTTACCTTTTTTTTAGTGGTTTTAGTACAAGTTTTTGTTGAATAAATTTCATGAATGTTCCAGCTATGTTTTGCCTTTGCTGGGAGAGTTGGAGGGCAACAGTGGTGGCTGGGTTGACACTGGCATATGTCCATGTTGAGACCATGAAGGATGACAGTGGTCTCCTGGATGGGAAGGAGTCAGACTACTGGTAGCCAATGGGTATGAGGTACAATAATTATCTACCTTCCTGGGGCACTTGGCATGAATGGGAATGCAGGGGCTGCATGCTGAAGGGGGGTGCACTCCAGAAGGCAGGCTCCAGAATTCCCGGAGTGTTGGCCAGTGAATAGGTGTGGATGTGACTGACTGTGTGGAGGAGCATGTTTTTGAATGTTGGGAACATTTGTGGCCATCTCTGAATGTGACTGTGTATTGCTGAAGGTGAACATGATTACGTCATTGTATGTGAGAATGGGTGTATTAGAGCATGAGACTGGACTCAGTGAGGGTCTGCTGTCTTGAATGGATGTCGATGGATGTAAATAAACGTGTTACTGAATGAGTGTGACTGTCATGTGCAGAGCTTATGAATCAATGTTTTATAAGGTTGGTGGCTTCTGCTCCCCCTCAACCCTAGTCTTCACAGATTTTACGCATCACTCTCTCATGACCCAGTAGCATCTATGGTGGGCACTCAGGAAATATTTATTAATAAGTCAGCAATTCTTTCTCTTCCTTTAGGCTTACAGCTCCAAGGTTTACCTCCTCCAACTCAAGAGTAACTTGCCTCTCCCCAAACTTTGGGTAATCTTTGTGTCTCAATCTCCTGAGCAGCAGTATTACAGGCATGACCATATCCAGCCTGCTTTTGTAGCAAGAATGGATTCTGGTAAACCACAGGCCTAAAATCACCAAGTTATACTTACGTGCACACATACACACACACAAAATTTTTTTTAAAAAGGAAATCATGCTGATGTGTAATATCTTAACATTTATTATAATTTGCATACATTAATGTGGATTAAGCAAATATAACTAGAAACTAAGCAATTAAAAAGAAAATAATGAAAAACCAACCTCTTAATTGCAGAATTTTTTGAGAGAAAAGGGCTATTTTGAATTCAAATCAATACTAAAACACTGCAAGCTGTCTTAGAGTATTTTCCATATTTCTGAAACTGCTTAAATGATAGAGTACACCTTTAAGATGGGGAAACCATTCCACCATGGCCTCTTTACTTTGGATCCCATCTTTGAGGCCTGCAAGGAGATTCCCAAGTAACACTTCTAACCAAAGGAGAGACTTTTACTAATTCATTTGGCACCCATATGTTACTGCCCACCATCTGCCAAGTCCCGTGCTAGAAATGGACTGAGAAAGACTAGTTGATAATTAGTGTGGGGATGTGACCTACTGTATTCTTTCTCCCCTTCAGAGTACATGCAGCAGATAAATACACAAATAAATAGAATGTTCTCTGATAACTTGATAGGAAGAACAAGTCCATGCTTAAATGTGATTAGGACTCAAAATCTGAAGAAAGAGAAGAGCTATTTTATAAGTAAATCAAATGAAGAGGCCTCAATTTTGCATCCCCAAATCTTGAGGGCTATTATTGCTTTCAAGGATCTTACTTTAATGCTGCAGAGTGAAGCTGAATCAGAGCAGTCTATGAGCAAACTGCAGGGATGAACCTGCCTTGCTCTGCCAGGCATCAGCTTTTAGCGCTTTGAGTACCTGGGGACCTAGAAGTTGATGTTGGTTTGAAACAGTCAAGATCAGAAAACAAGTCACTACTGGAACTGCACCGTCTACTGGATGGCAATTACATTATTGTGATGCTTCAGGGAGGGATCCAAGAAGCCCAGAGACGAGTGAATTT
This sequence comes from Microtus ochrogaster, assembly GCF_000317375.1. Classification (NCBI taxonomy): domain Eukaryota; kingdom Metazoa; phylum Chordata; class Mammalia; order Rodentia; family Cricetidae; genus Microtus; species Microtus ochrogaster. The sequence goes on from NW_004949143.1 coordinate 36,105, forward strand.
CACACTTGCCATTTCTAAGAGTATGTCTCGGGGCAGGGTGTCAGGTAGGTATCGGGACCCTCCACACAGTGCCTGGCCAGTGTCCCGACTGGAGAAAGTATGGGCTCCAGAGAGAGACAACATTGTTTCTACTGGATTCTGTCCACTTCTCTTTATTTCTAAGATGAGAATCTAGAGACTATTAAAAAGTTTAAAAGCCAGTGCTTTGTGGTGATGCCTGTTATGTGGTGAGGTCTCAAGAAACCTTATCTCTTTTCTTTAGTCTTGAGATGTATACACCCGAGGCAGTTCAGAAAATTTCTATGTGAAGTCCGGGAAAAAGGATACTGGGGGTAAAGACTTGAACTAGCTGTCAAAATTCAAACAGACACAAATATCCCTTTTGTTAGAAGCCTCCTATATTGTATCCTATCAAATTTAAACCAGGGTAAACTTTCCAATATGTACTGACATACCTGACTGGAAAAACTCAGAGAATGGGAGGAGGTATTTTAAATCTGCTACATAATTCAAAGACAACTACTTTAAAAATTGTATGAGAAATTAAAATACATACAGTCAATAGACAAGCTAAACCTTAGCCTATTTCCAACCCTTAGCATTCAATGCCTATAATTTCCCTACCAGGGATCGTCAACAGCATTTGGTTTGGCCCCTCAGAAGCCTCCAAAAGTCTGCATACACTGACACCTACACTTGTGCTCATGTCTAAGATACCAGGTCATTGCACTCAATAGCCAACATATCTTAGGGAAGTCAAAGTGGAGTCCTGTATCCTGGGAGCAACCGAGATACGAATTTGCATTTCTAAGGTATAAGAGGCCATACATGTGTAATTATAACATCATTGAGATAACGACACTAGATGTGTTACTTTAGTACAAGGTGGGCATAAGTACAGTGAAACTCCTCCAGGTTGGGGAGGATGTAAAGGAAGAAGAACCAACAATTTGGGGACAACTAAACAGCCAAATGCATCTGGGACTCATCAGCTTCTGTTCAGCCTGGAGGAGCCAAAAGGAAAGCAATGAGATAAAGTAAGCATCCAATACCTGACCACCCTGGTCCTTGGGGGTGAGTAACTGTTACAGTGAATATCAGCCTGAGTCCAACACAAAGGCATTTCTTAGAGGGAAGGCAACCTTTGTGTAGCTAGAGAGGGAAAATATGCTGTGTTCAGACACTTGGGACAATCCCACTTGCTAATGGCCCAAAGGCTGCTTTATTCAACATCTGTTACTAAGTCTAACTCTAAAGCTATGCAAACAAGACATAATGTGCAGAGAGCACAGTACTCGAATCTGAGACTTGGGATGAGGTCCACATTCTATCACACCAACCAACTAGGTGTTTGTCCAGAACCATTGTCCACCTACATCTTAATTTCTTTGTCACAAAATAGGCCCAGGTGTCCCAGGGTTAGAGGAGTCCGCTGAGGTTCTGGATGGGAGAGGTATTTCTTTAAAGGAAGATACTATGACTCTAGCAACTTGGAAAGGGACCCTAGGGAGGGGTTTTGTCCACACTGCTTAAGATCTCAAAGTAGCATAGGTCACAGAACAAGACTTAGGATTCTCTGATTAGCTGATGGAAGCATATCAGGATCCTGAACTAAAACCCAGGTCCAAACCAGGGCAAACTTTGTTCCTTTAGTCTAATGGGAGACTTAGCTGCTTATTGTATGGGCTTACGGCACTCACCTAGAAGAGCTTCTCATAGCATTTCCCACAGTGGATGGTGTCACGGTGAATGAAGATCTGATCTAGGAGATCACCCATCGGTTTACTACAAATTCCACACTAGCAGAGAAAGCAAAGTGGAGGTCAGGACTCAAAGCAGATGCTATGAGCAGATGGTACATCCTGGACTTCAAGGAGATAACAAGACATTGCAAACATAGATAGAAACTCTGATCTAGGAAACAAGATAAAACAAACACAAGAAAACAGCAAAAGTAAGCTAGTAAGGACTGGGGAGCTCAGTAAAGCACTTGCTGTAGATCTCATTTCCAAAACTCATACAAGCTGGGTGCAGAGGCATGAACCCATAACCCCAGAGTCTGGGGTGCCAGTTACAGGAGGAGTCCTGGGGCTTTGACCACTCCAAGTTCACTGTTCCTGCTCTCAAATAACAGAGAACAACTGAGGAAAAGTATCCAGTCTGGCCTCCACACGCACACCCTGGTTAGGGGTTGCAGTTTCACAATTCAGCCAAGGTTAGAAATGTTTTTGTTTTTCAAGATAGGGCTTCTCTGTGTAGCTTTGGGGCCTGTCCTGGAACTTGCTCTGTAGACCAGACTGGCCTCAAACTCACACAGATTGACCTGCCTCTGCTTCCTGAGTGCTGGGATTAAAGGCCTGCGCCGCCACTGCCTGGCAGCCCAGGTTAAAATCTTGCGTGAGTGAAATGTAAAGTTACTGAAACTTCCCGCTCCTATTTATAAGATTGGGAGAGGCTGGAGGATATGAAGCTTAAGGTCCTGAGGAAGGTGATAGTGTCCCACAGAAGAGAAAAGGATGTTTTAGTAGTCCAGTTCCTCCCACAAACCTATGTCCTCAGGAATGTCAGTAGCAGGACTTTGTGGCACTGAGAGTTGAGTAAAAGGAGGCCAGAAAGTGCCTGGTTTTCCAGAACTCTTAGTGTCTCCAGCCTGGGGCTTCTAGCCTCAAGCAGTCAGAGGTGCTGGGAAGGAGAGGACAGTCTTTAGATAACTCCAAGTCCCATTGCTCATTCTCGCCATGCACCCTTCTGATGGCACCCTGGCTACTTTCTCCTGGCAGAGTATTCCTCAATGTAAATCAAGTGTGCTTCTGTTTCCTGTATAATGCTTCTATCCTTTTAGTTAGTGTGTGCCAAACTGGAGCATGGACTTAAAATGATGATGATCCATTTAGGGGTCACTTCTGGGCATGCAAAAAATGTATACAAATGACCCTAACCAGTGTGATCACTTTTTCTGGGACAGTAAAAAGAAGCTGGGTAGTGCCAATGATAAAACTTAGTAGCAAAGCACTAATAGAACACATGTAAGAGGTCTGATCTCCAAATTATACAAAGAACTCAAGAAATTGGACACCAAAAGATCACATAATCCAATAAAAAAA